>NW_027591338.1:0-94691 GCF_964213995.1 Mustelus asterias | reverse complement strand
AGTCAGAGAGAGAGCCAGACACAGTCAGAGAGAGAGAGCCAGACACAGTCAGAGAGGAGAGCCAGACACAGTCAGAGAGAGAGAGAGAGCGCCAGACACAGTCAGAGAGAGAGAGAGAGAGAGAGAGCCAGACACAGTCAGAGAGAGAGAGAGAGCCAGACACAGTCAGAGAGAGAGAGAGAGAGCCAGACACAGTCAGAGAGAGAGAGAGAGAGCCAGACACAGTCAAAAAGAGAGAGAGAGCCAGACACAGTCAGAGAGAGAGAGAGAAGCCAGACACAGTCAGAGAGAGAGAGAGAGCCAGACACAGTCAGAGAGAGAGAGAGAGAGAGAGCCGGACACAGTCAGAGAAAGAGAGAGAGAGCCAGACACAGTCAGAGAGAGAGAGAGCCAGACACAGTCAGAGAGAGAGAGCAAAGGCAGAGAGAGAGCCGGACACAGTCAGAGAGAGAGAGAGCGCCAGACACAGTCAGAGAGAGAGAGAGAGAGAGAGCCAGACACAGTCAGAGAGAGAGAGAGCCAGACACAGTCAGAGAGAGAGAGAGAGAGCCAGACACAGTCAGAGAGAGAGAGAGACAGCCAGACACAGTCAGAGAGAGAGAGAGAGAGCCAGACACAGTCAGAGAGCAATGCAGAGAGAGAGAGAGAGCCAGACACATTCAGAGAGAGAGAGAGCCGGACACATTCAGAGAGAGAGAGAGCCGGACACAGTCAGAGAGAGAGAGCCAGACACAGTCAGAGAGAGAGAGAGAGAGAGAGAGCCAGACACAGTCGAGAGAGAGAGAGAGAGAGAGCCAGACACAGTCAGAGAGAGCGAGAGGAGAGAGAGCCAGACACAGTCAGAGAGAGGCCAGACAAAGTCAAGAGAGAGAGAGCCAGACACAGTCAGAGAGAGAGAGAGAGAGCCAGACACAGTCAGAGAGAGAGAGAGAGAGCCAGACACAGTCAGAGAGAGAGAGAGAGCCAGACACAGTCAGAGAGAGAGAGAGAGCCAGACACAGTCAGAGAGAGAGAGAGAGAGAGAGCCAGACACAGTCAGAGAGAGAGAGAGCCAACACAGTCAGAGAGAGAGAGAGAGAGAGCCAGACACAGTCGAGAGAGAGAGAGAGAGAGAGAGAGCCAGACACAGTCAGAGAGAGAGAGAGAGAGAGCCAGACACAGTCAGAGAGAGAGAGAGAGAGCCAGACACAGTCAGGAGAGGAGAGAGAGAGAGAGCCAGACACAGCAGAGAGAGAGAGAGAGAGAGCCAGACACAGTCAGAGAGGGAGAGAGAGAGCCAGACACAGTCAGAGAGAGAGAGAGAGCCAGACACAGTCAGAGAGAGAGAGAGAGCCAGACACAGTCAGAGAGAGAGCCAGACACAGTCAGAGAGAGAGAGAGAGCCAGACACAGTCAGAGAGAGAGAGAGAGAGCCAGACACATTAGAGAGAGAGAGAGAGAGAGAGCCAGACACAGTCAGAGAGAGAGAGAGAGCCAGACACAGTAAGAGAGAGAGAGAGAGAGAGCCAGACACAGTCAGAGAGAGAGAGAGCCAGACAGATTGAGAGAGAGAGAGCCAGACACAGTCAGAGAGGAGAGAGCCAGACACATTAGAGAGAGAGAGAGAGAGCCAGACACAGTCAGAGAGAGAGAGAGAGCCAGACACAGCACAGAGAGAGAGAGAGAGCCAGACACAGTCAGAGAGAGAGAGAGAGCCAGACACAGTTAAGAGAGAGAGAGAGAGAGAGCCAGACACAGTCAGAGAGGAGAGAGAGAGAGCCAGACACAGTCAGAGAGAGAGAGAGAGAGAGCCGGACACAGAGAGAGAGAGAGAGAGCCGGACACAGTCAGGAGAGAGAGAGCCGGACACATTAGAGAGACGAGAGAGAGAGAGAGCCAGACACAGTCAGAGAGAGAGAGAGAGAGAGAGCCGGACACAGAGAGAGAGAGAGAGAGCCGGACACAGTCAGGGAGAGAGGGAGCCGGACACAGTCAGAGAGAGAGAGAGAGAGCCGGACACAGAGAGAGAGAGAGAGAGCCGGACACAGTCAGAGAGAGAGAGAGCCAGACACAGTCAGAGAGAGAGAGAGGCCAGACACAGTCAGAGAGAGAGAGAGAGAGCCGGACACAGAGAGAGAGAGAGAGAGCCGGACACAGTCAGGGAGAGAGAGAGCCGGACACAGTCAGGGAGAGAGAGAGAGAGAGCCGGACACAGTCAGAGAGAGAGAGAGAGAGAGCCAGACACAGTCAGAGAGGGAGAGAGAGAGCCAGACACAGTCCGGAGAGAGAGAGAGAGAGAGAGAGAGCCAGACACAGTCAGAGAGAGAGAGAGAGAGCCAGACACAGTCAGAGAGAGAGAGAGAGAGCGCCAGACACAGTCAGAGAGAGAGAGAGAGAGCCAGACACAGTCAGAGAGAGAGAGAGAGGGAGCCAGACACAGTCAGGGAGAGAGAGAGCCGGACACAGTCAGAGAGAGAGAGAGAGCCGGACACAGTCAGAGAGAGAGAGAGAGAGAGAGAGAGCCGGACACAGTCAGAGAGAGAGAGAGAGAGAGAGCCAGACACAGTCAGAGAGGGAGAGAGAGAGCCAGACACAGCCGGAGAGAGAGAGAGAGAGCCAGACACAGTCAGAGAGAGAGAGAGAGAGCCAGACACAGTCAGAGAGAGAGAGAGAGAGAGCCAGACACAGTCAGAGAGAGAGAGAGCGCCAGACACAGTCAGAGAGAGAGAGAGAGAGAGAGCCAGACACAGTCAGAGAGAGAGAGAGAGCCAGACACAGTCAGAGAGAGAGAGAGAGCCAGACACAGTCAGAGAGAGAGAGAGAGAGCCAGACACAGTCAGGAGAGAGAGAGAGGAGAGACCAGACACAGTCAGAGAGAGAGAGAGAGCCAGACACAGTCAGAGGGGAGAGAGAGAGAGAGAGCCAGACACAGTCAGAGAGAGAGCCAGACACAGTCAGAGAGAGAGAGAGAGCGCCAGACACAGTCAGAGAGAGAGAGAGAGCCAGACACAGTCAGAGAGAGAGAGAGAGCCAGACACAGTCAGAGAGAGAGAGAGAGAGAGCCAGACACAGTCAGAGAGAGAGAGAGAGAGCCAGACAGTCAGAGAAAGAGAGAGAGAGCCAGACACAGTCAGAGAGAGAGAGAGACAGCCAGACACAGTCAGAGAGAGAGAGAGAGAGCCAGACACAGTCAGAGAGCGAGAGAGAGAGAGAGAGCCGGACACATTCAGAGAGAGAGAGGCCGGACACATTCAGAGAGAGAGAGCCAGACACAGTCAGAGAGAGAGAGAGAGAGAGAGCCAGACACAGTCAGAGAGAGAGAGAGAGCCAGACACAGTCAGAGAGAGAGAGAGAGAGCCAGACACAGTCAGAGAGAGAGAGAGAGAGCCAGACAGTCAGAAAGAGAGAGAGAGCCAGACACAGTCAGAGAGAGAGAGAGACAGCCAGACACAGTCAGAGAGAGAGAGAGAGAGCCAGACACAGTCAGAGAGCGAGAGAGAGAGAGAGAGCCGGACACATTCAGAGAGAGAGAGAGCCGGACACATTCAGAGAGAGAGAGCCAGACACAGTCAGAGAGAGAGAGAGAGAGAGAGAGAGCCAGACACAGTCAGAGAGAGAGAGAGCGCCAGACACAGTCAGAGAGAGAGAGAGAGAGAGCCAGACACAGTCAGAGAGAGAGAGAGCCAGACAGTCAGAAAGAGAGAGAGAGCCAGACACAGTCAGAGAGAGAGAGAGACAGCCAGACACAGTCAGAGAGAGAGAGAGAGAGCCAGACACAGTCAGAGAGCGAGAGAGAGAGAGAGAGCCGGACACATTCAGAGAGAGAGAGAGCCGGACACATTCAGAGAGAGAGAGAGCCGGACACATTCAGAGAGAGAGAGCCAGACACAGTCAGAGAGAGAGAGAGAGAGAGAGAGAGCCGGACACAGTCAGAGAGAGAGAGAGAGAGAGAGCCAGACACATTCAGAGAGAGAGAGAGCCAGACACAGTCAGAGAGAGAGAGAGAGAGAGAGCCAGACACAGTCAGAGAGAGAGAGAGAGCCAGACACAGTCAGAGAGAGAGAGAGAGCCAGACACAGTCAGAGAGAGAGAGAGAGAGCCAGACACAGTCAGAGAGAGAGAGAGAGAGCCAGACACAGTCAGAGAGAGAGAGAGAGAGAGAGCCAGACACAGTCAGAGAGAGAGAGCCACACACAGTCAGAGAGAGAGAGAGAGAGCCAGACACAGAGAGAGAGAGAGAGAGAGAGCCAGACACAGTCAGAGAGAGAGAGAGAGAGAGCCAGACACAGTCAGAGAGAGAGAGAGAGAGAGCCAGACACAGTCAGAGAGAGAGAGAGAGCCAGACACAGAGAGAGAGAGAGAGAGAGAGAGCCAGACACAGTCAGAGAGGGAGAGAGAGAGCCAGACACAGTCGGACAGAGAGAGAGCCAGACACAGTCAGAGAGAGAGAGAGAGCCAGACACAGTCAGAGAGAGAGAGCCAGACACAGTCAGAGAGAGAGAGAGAGCCAGACACAGTCAGAGAGAGAGAGAGAGCCAGACACATTAGAGAGAGAGAGAGAGAGAGAGCCAGACACAGTCAGAGAGAGAGAGCCAGACACATTAGAGAGAGAGAGAGAGAGAGCCAGACACAGTCAGAGAGAGAGAGAGCCAGACAGATTAGAGAGAGAGAGCCAGACACAGTCAGAGAGAGAGAGCCAGACACATTAGAGAGAGAGAGAGAGAGAGCCAGACACAGTCAGAGAGAGAGAGAGAGAGCCAGACACAGTCAGAGAGAGAAAGAGAGAGAGCCAGACACAGTCAGAGAGAGAGAGAGAGCCAGACACATTAGAGAGAGAGAGAGAGAGAGCCAGACACAGTCAGAGAGAGAGAGAGAGAGCCAGACACAGTCAGAGAGAGAGAGAGAGAGAGCCGGACACAGAGAGAGAGAGAGAGAGCCGGACACAGTCAGGGAGAGAGAGAGCCGGACACAGTCAGAGAGAGAGAGAGAGAGAGAGCCAGACACAGTCAGAGAGAGAGAGAGAGAGAGAGCCGGACACAGAGAGAGAGAGAGAGAGCCGGACACAGTCAGGGAGAGAGGGAGCCGGACACAGTCAGAGAGAGAGAGAGAGAGCCGGACACAGAGAGAGAGAGAGAGAGCCGGACACAGTCAGAGAGAGAGAGAGCCAGACACAGTCAGAGAGAGAGAGAGCCAGACACAGTCAGAGAGAGAGAGAGAGAGCCGGACACAGAGAGAGAGAGAGAGAGCCGGACACAGTCAGGGAGAGAGAGAGCCGGACACAGTCAGGGAGAGAGAGAGAGAGCCGGACACAGTCAGAGAGAGAGAGAGAGAGAGCCAGACACAGTCAGAGAGGGAGAGAGAGAGCCAGACACAGCCGGAGAGAGAGAGAGAGAGAGAGAGCCAGACACAGTCAGAGAGAGAGAGAGAGAGCCAGACACAGTCAGAGAGAGAGAGAGAGAGCGCCAGACACAGTCAGAGAGAGAGAGAGAGAGCCAGACACAGTCAGAGAGAGAGAGAGAGAGAGCCAGACACAGTCAGGGAGAGAGAGAGCCGGACACAGTCAGAGAGAGAGAGAGAGCCGGACACAGTCAGAGAGAGAGAGAGAGAGAGAGAGCCGGACACAGTCAGAGAGAGAGAGAGAGAGAGAGAGCCAGACACAGTCAGAGAGGGAGAGAGAGAGCCAGACACAGCCGGAGAGAGAGAGAGAGAGCCAGACACAGTCAGAGAGAGAGAGAGAGAGCCAGACACAGTCAGAGAGAGAGAGAGAGAGAGAGCCAGACACAGTCAGAGAGAGAGAGAGCGCCAGACACAGTCAGAGAGAGAGAGAGAGAGAGCCAGACACAGTCAGAGAGAGAGAGAGAGCCAGACACAGTCAGAGAGAGAGAGAGAGAGCCAGACACAGTCAGAGAGAGAGAGAGAGAGCCAGACACAGTCAGGGAGAGAGAGAGAGAGAGCCAGACACAGTCAGAGAGAGAGAGAGAGCCAGACACAGTCAGAGAGAGAGAGAGAGAGAGAGCCAGACACAGTCAGAGAGAGAGAGCCAGACACAGTCAGAGAGAGAGCCAGACACAGTCAGAGAGAGAGAGAGAGCGCCAGACACAGTCAGAGAGAGAGAGAGAGCCAGACACAGTCAAGAGAGAGAGGAGGAGCCAGACACAGTCAGAGAGAGAGAGAGAGCCAGACACAGTCAGAGAGAGAGAGAGAGAGCCAGACAGTCAGAAAGAGAGAGAGAGCCAGACACAGTCAGAGAGAGAGAGAGACAGCCAGACACAGTCAGAGAGAGAGAGAGAGAGCCAGACACAGTCAGAGAGCGAGAGAGAGAGAGAGAGCCGGACACATTCAGAGAGAGAGAGAGCCGGACACATTCAGAGAGAGAGAGCCAGACACAGTCAGAGAGAGAGAGAGAGAGAGAGCCAGACACAGTCAGAGAGAGAGAGAGCGCCAGACACAGTCAGAGAGAGAGAGAGAGAGAGAGAGAGCCAGACACAGTCAGAGAGAGAGAGAGAGGCAGACACAGTCAGAGAGAGAGAGAGCCAGACACAGTCAGAGAGAGAGAGAGCCAGACAGTCAGAAAGAGAGAGAGAGAGCCAGACACAGTCAGAGAGAGAGAGAGACAGCCAGACACAGTCAGAGAGAGAGAGAGAGAGCCAGACACAGTCAGAGAGCGAGAGAGAGAGAGAGAGCCGGACACATTCAGAGAGAGAGAGAGCCGGACACATTCAGAGAGAGAGAGAGCCGGACACATTCAGAGAGAGAGAGCCAGACACAGTCAGAGAGAGAGAGAGAGAGAGAGAGCCGGACACAGTCAGAGAGAGAGAGAGAGAGAGAGAGAGCCAGACACATTCAGAGAGAGAGAGAGCCAGACACAATCAGAGAGAGAGAGAGAGCCAGACACCGTCAGAGAGAGAGAGAGAGACAGCCAGACACAGTCAGAGAGAGAGAGAGAGAGAGACAGAGAGAGACAGGCAGAGGAGAGAGAGAGAGAGAGAGAGGCAGAGAGAGAGAGAGAGGCAGAGAGAGAGAGAGGCAGAGAGAGAGAGAGAGGCAGAGAGAGAGAGAGAGGCAGAGAGAGAGAGACAGGCAGAGAGCGAGAGACAGGCAGAGAGAGAGAGACAGGCAGAGAGAGAGAGAGGCAGAGAGAGAGAGACAGGCAGAGAGAGAGAGACAGGCAGAGAGAGAGAGACAGGCAGAGAGAGAGAGACAGGCAGAGAGAGAGAGACAGGCAGAGAGAGAGAGACAGGCAGAGAGAGAGAGACAGGCAGAGAGAGAGAGACAGGCAGAGAGAGAGAGACAGGCAGAGAGAGAGAGACAGGCAGAGAGAGAGAGACAGGCAGAGAGAGAGAGACAGGCAGAGAGAGAGAGACAGGCAGAGAGAGAGAGACAGGCAGAGAGAGAGAGACAGGCAGAGAGAGAGAGACAGGCAGAGAGAGAGAGACAGGCAGAGAGAGAGAGACAGGCAGAGAGAGAGAGACAGGCAGAGAGAGAGAGACAGGCAGAGAGAGAGAGACAGGCAGAGAGAGAGAGACTGGCAGAGAGAGAGAGACTGGCAGAGAGAGAGAGACAGGCAGAGAGAGAGAGAGACAGGCAGAGAAGGAGACAGGCAGAGAGAGAGAGACAGGCAGAGAGAGAGAGACAGGCAGAGAGAGAGAGACAGGCAGAGAGAGAGAGACAGGCAGAGTGAGAGAGACAGGCAGAGAGAGAGAGACAGACAAGAGAGAGAGACAGGCAGAGAGAGAGAGACAGGCAGAGAGAGAGAGACAGGCAGAGAGAGAGAGACTGGCAGAGAGAGAGAGACTGGCAGAGAGAGAGAGACAGGCAGAGAGAGAGAGACAGGCAGAGAGAGAGAGACAGGCAGAGAGAGAGAGACAGGCAGAGAGAGAGAGACAGGCAGAGTGAGAGAGACAGGCAGAGAGAGAGAGACAGGCAGAGAGAGAGAGACAGGCAGAGAGAGAGAGACAGGCTGAGAGAGAGAGACAGGCAGAGAGAGAGAGACAGGCAGAGAGAGAGAGACAGGCAGAGAGAGAGAGACAGGCAGAGAGAGAGAGACAGGCAGAGAGAGAGAGACAGGCAGAGAGAGAGAGACAGGCAGAGAGAGAGAGACAGGCAGAGAGAGAGAGACAGGCAGAGAGAGAGAGACAGGCAGAGAGAGAGAGACAGGCAGAGAGAGAGAGACAGGCAGAGAGAGAGAGACAGGCAGAGAGAGAGAGCAGGCAGAGAGAGAGACAGAGTAAGAATGATCTGTGTGGAACCAGAGAAACAGCAAGTAGACGGGGCTTATTTTTGGGGGCTCAAACACCCAAATCAACTCGTGGGAAGATGCAAATCACAAATGTAACACATTCAGACCAGTAAGGACAACAATCCCAACCTGACTGAATTCACCTTCGCCCTTAATCCCAAGAAAGACTGCACCCCAGAGATGGAGATCAAATTGCTGAAAGCAGACAAAACCAAGCCAAAATGGATTAATGCACCAAAGCATTTGTCCCACAAATACTATGAAATCAAAAGATGCAACAGATTCACAAACTTATACGGAAATGAAAAATATAAAATACAATTTTAAAATATTGAAGTAAAAATCAAAATGAGGCAAACACTTCACAAGTCAAATTGTTTCATCCTGTAGTGACATCAAGGGCACAACACAAAAATCTGGGGTTGTTACAGTATGACTTTATCATCATGCTTAAATCTCTTGTTTACTGGCAATAAGAGTTGTTACTTAGGAAGAGTTGCTAGGAAGCAAATGGTACTGTTGCCATTTAAAAATTGTAAGCAGGCTTTTTGTAGTAAAAATAACCCTTCTGGATGTTATATACATGGACTCCATATTATTGTCTCGAGCGTACTTCTAACTAATTGAGAAAATATTCCTGACCGCATGGAATATTTCTACATTTTATACGAGCTATCTTAATGACCAGTCTACCCAAGATTGCATATTTGATGTCAATTACTATTTATAAACAGCTGTGTAATAAATTCACATCTATAAGGAACTGTGGTGACATTACCCAAAATTTCATTTAGAACCTTTAACAACCGATAAATAAAAAATTATAATTTCATTAGCTGACTAGATTCAAAACCAAATGCCCCCACGAAAGGCACAAAGGTGTGATTCACTAGTTATTTCCAGCCTTTATATTTTTCAACAATACAAAGTGAAGACTGCAAATAGAAATCTCAAATTCAAATTATGTAAAGGAATAAGTGGAAAGTTAACAGTCTCCCAATTTCCAAAATCTCCAGTGAAGTCCTCTTTATTACCTGGTTAGTTCTCGTAATCTGTTCACTTCTGCATCACGTTGTCGGAGTGTTATCTCCAAAATTTGATTCTCCTTCTCAGATCCCTCCAATTTCAGCTGAATGTTTCTCATTTTTGTCAAGGCTTCACCTATTTCTGTAGGAGTGGCAGAATTAGTAAGATGTCTCACTTCTGGTAACAGTCATAGAACTCTTTAAAACAAAATTAAGAAAATATTTCTGACCTACCCATTTTGACTCGAGTTGTGTCTATCTCGCACTGCTGGCTCTTCTGGAACAGATCTTGTTCTTTTCCCTGCACCAATCTGAGTAGTTGCTTGTTCTCCTCTCTCTGTTTATCTATCACATTCAGCAGCTCTTCATTTTTCTTTTGCAAAGACTCGAGCCCTTTCAGAGATTCCCTCAACTGGGCCTGCAATGTTGCATTCATGGACTGCAAGGAGATCACTGCAAAAAGTATGAGCAAATCCAAAGATAAAAGGAGTGAAATTGAACTTGGGCAGGACAGCAAAATGGGCAGCTGAGAATCAGCAGCCGTTTCACACACCTGTCCAATTTTCTTTTCCACCGAATGCAATTGATTATTTTCATGTTCAAAGAACTTTGGTACACACAAGATTCAAGTAATGGAATATGCAATAGATTCAACAAAATTAAAAATAGTATCCTGACATGTTGAACCCCAGCATGTATATTGTATTGTTCCAATTTATTGTCCTCTTATTTCAACATTTCAGTTTTTTTTTTAAAAAGTGGAAACACATCCAGCCCCCCTTGTGCTGATGCTCTAAATTAACCACCTGTTTATACAACAGCATCAGCCTGAGGTAGTCCATGAGTACATCATCCTTGCCTACAATACATAAACCATACAGAATCACAAGAGTCCTTGGTGTACATTATACTCAGAAGGTATGCCTATAGGAAAATTAAATGAATGGAATTGGTTCGGAAATTTATTTCATACAAACTATATCATAGTATAGCATGCCCCAGAAACAGTAGTGGAAGCAGGTTTCATAATAGCTAAATAAGTGAATAAATAATTGATAGAGAATATTAAATTGGTTTGGACATGGTGGCACAGTGGTTAACACTGCTGCCAGCATCAGGGACCCGGGTTTGATTCCTGGCTTGGGTCACTGTCTATGTGGAATCTGCATGTTCTTCCTGTGTCTGCATGGGTTTCCTCCCACAGTCCAAAAGACGTGCTAGTTAGGTGGATTGGCCATGCTAAATTGCCCCTTAGTTTCAGGGGGACGAGCAAGGGTAAATGCCTGGGGTTAAGAAGCTAGGTCCTGGGTGGGATTGTGGTCGGTGCAGACTCGATGGGCCAAATGGCCTTCTTCTGCATTGGGGGATTCTATGAATGTGAAATTCTATCATATTGCGATCACTCCGAGAGAACCTTTTATTATGAAGTAATTAGTAAATCCCATTAGTCATTAATAAATCTCGTCTCATTACACATTACCAGCTCTAAAATAGTCTAGTGGTTCCAGAATGGACTGTCCTGAACACATAATGAATTGATCCCCCAGACTACAGTCACACCCTGCTGTCTGACATCATAGAACAGTACAGCACGGAACAGGCCCTTCGGCCCACGATGTTGTGCCGAGCTTTATCTGAAACCAAGATCAAGCTATCCCACTCCCTATCATCCTGGTGTGCTCCATGTGCCTATCCAATAACCGCTTAAATGTTCCTAAAGTGTCTGACTCCACTCCACACCCCAACCACTCTCTGCGTAAAGAACCTACCTCTGATATCCTTCCTATACCTCCCACCATGAACCCTATAGTTATGCCCCCTTGTAATAGCTCCATCCACCCGAGGAAATAGTCTTTGAACGTTCACTCTATCTATCCCCTTCATCATTTTATAAACCTCTATTAAGTCTCCCCTCAGCCTCCTCCACTCCAGAGAGAACAGCCCAAGCTCCCTCAACCTTTCCTCATAAGACCTACCCTCCAAACCAGGCAGCATCCTGGTAAATCTCCTCTGCACTCTTTCCAGCGCTTCCACATCCTTCTTATAGTGAGGTGACCAGAACTGCACACAATATTCCAAATGTGGTCTCACCAAGGTCCTGTACAGTTGCAGCATAACCCCACGGCTCTTAAACTCCAACCCCCTGTTAATAAAAGCTAACACACTATAGGCCTTCTTCACAGCTCGATCCACTTGAGTGGCAACCTTTAGAGATCTGTGGATATGGACCCCAAGATCCCTCTGTTCCTCCACAGTCTTCAGAACCCTACCTTTGACCCTGTAATCCACATTTAAATTAGTCCTACCAAAATGAATCACCTCTCATTTATCAGGGTTAAACTCCATTTGCCATTTTTCAGCCCAGCTTTGCATCCTATCTATGTCTCTTTGCAGCCTACAACAGCCCTCCATCTCATCCACTACTCCACCAATCTTGGTGTCATCAGCAAATTTACTGATCCACCTTCAGCCCCCTCCTCTAAGTCATTAATAAAAATCACAAAGAGCAGAGGACCAAGCACCGATCCCTGCGGCACTCCGCTAGCAACCTGCCTCCAGTCCGAAAATTTTCCATCCACCACCACCCTCTGTCTTCGATCAGACAGCCAGTTACCTATCCAATCGGCCAACTTTCCCTCTATCCCACACCTCCTTACTTTCAATCGTAAGCCGACCATGGGGGACCTTATCAAACGCCTTACTAAAATCCATGTATATGACATCAACTGCCCTACCTTCATCAACACATTTAGTTACCTCCTCAAAAAATTCTATCAAATTTGTGTGGCACGACTTGCCCTTCACGAATCCGTGCTGACTATCCTGGATTAATCTGCATCTTTCTAAATGGTCGTAAATCCCATCCCTAAGGACCTTTTCCATCAATTTACCAACCACCCAAGTAAGACTAACCGGTCTATAATTACCAGGGTCATTTCTGTTCCCTTTCTTAAACAGAGGAACAACATTCGCCACTCTCCAGTCCTCTAGCACCATCCCCGTGGACAGTGAGGACCCAAAGAGCAAAGCCAAAGGCTCTGCAATCTCATCCCTTGCCTCCCAAAGAATCTTAGGATATATTTCATCAGGCCCAGGGGACTTATCGACCTTCAGTTTATTCAAAACTGCCAGTACATCCTCCCTCCGAACATCTATTTCCTCCAGCCTATTAGCCTGTAACACCTTCTCTTCCTCAAAAACATGGCCCCTCTCCTTGGTGAACACTGAAGAAAAGTATTCATTCATCACCTCGCCTATCTCTACTGACTCCATACACAAGTTCCCACTACTGTCCTTGACCGGCCCTAACCTCACCCTGGTCATTCTTTTATTCCTCACATAAGAGTAAAAAGCCTTGGGGTTTTCCTTGATCTGACCCGCCAAGGACTTCTCAAGTCCCCTCCTAGCTCTCCTAAGCCCCTTTTTCAGCTCATTCCTTGCTAACTTGTAACCCTCAATTGAGCCATCTGAAGCTTGTTTCCTCATCCCTACATAAGCTTCCCTCTTCCTTTTCACAAGACATTCCACCTCTTTCGTGAACCATGATTCCCTCACTCGGCCATTTCCTCCCTGCCTGACAGGGACATACCTATCAAGGACATCCAGTATTTGTTCCTTGAAAAAGTTCCACTTTTCATTAGTGCCTTTCCTTGACAGTTTCTGTTCCCATCTTATGCCCCCTAATTCTTGCCTAATCGCATCATAATTACCTCTCCCCCAATTGTAAACCTTGCCCTGCCGTTCGGCCCTATCCCTCTCCATTGCAACAACAAAAGACACCGAATTGTGATCACTATCTCCAAAGTGCTCTCCCACAACCAAATCTAACACTTGGCCCGGTTCATTTCCCAGTACCAAATCCAATGTGGCCTCACCTCTTGTCGGCCTATCCACATATTGTGTCAGGAAACCCTCCTGCACACACTGCACAAAAACTGCCCCATTCGAACTATTTGACCTACAAAGGTTCCAATCAATATTTGGAAAGTTAAAGTCCCCCATGACAACTACCCTGTGACCCCCACACATATCCATAATCTGCTTAGCAATTTCTTCCTCCACATCTCTATTACTATTTGGGGGCCTCTCGTAAACTCCTAACAACATGACCGCTCCTTTCCTATTTCTAACATCAGCCCATATTACCTCAGTGTGCAGATCCCCCTCGAAGTGCCTTTCCGCAGCCGTTAAACTATCCTTGATTAACAATGCTACTCCTCCACCTCTTTTACCAGCTTCCCTACACTTACTGAAACATCTATACCCCGGAACGTCCAACAACCATTCCTGTCCTTGTTCTACCCACGTCTCCGTAATGGCCACAACATCGTAGTCCCAAGTACCAATCCACGTCCCAAGTTCATCTACCTTGTTCCGGATGCTCCTTGCATTGAAGTAGACACACTTCAACCCACCTTCCTGTCTACCGGTACCCACCCTTGACACCTTCCCCAATACCTCACCACCCTCAACACTGAGTTCTGGACTACAACTCCTTTTCCCACTCCTCTGACAAATTAGTTTAAACCCCCCTGAAGAGCCGTATCAAATTTCCCTCCCAGGATATTGGTGTCCCTCTGGTTCAGGTGCACCCCGTCCTGTTTATACAGGTCCCCACCTTCCCCAGAATGTGTTCCAATTATCCATGTATCTGAAAACCTCATAGAATACATACCGTGCAGAAAAGGACATTCAGCCTGTCGAGTCTGCACCGACTCTCTGACAGAGCATTTTATCCAACCCCTCAACCCGCCCTATCTCTCTAATCCCACACATTCATTGTCACTAATCCCATCTAACCTACACATTTTGGGGCCTGAGGCTAGCTCATTTCTGATTGCTTTTCTACAATACGTTAACCAAATGTATTTCCTTTTCAGGCGGTATATTTTCATGTATCCAGGAATGAGCTTTAGGTACATTGTTTTTTAAAAGCTGGATACCTTCAAAATTGCAGTCTACTGATCTGGAGTCTTTTTCAGCTCTTTCTCGCTCTCGAAGTTGCTGGTTTACTATCCTTAACCGTCTAAAAAATGTAAAAGAAACAAAATTTTAGAACTAAAATCAGATCTGCTTCGAATGTTTACCAAAGTTAAGGTACCCTAAATAAAAGCTAATATTTTAATTGGCAAGAGAAATTCAAAATGTAGCCATTACTTAAATCTAAAACAGAGTACTGCATGTGCTGGGAATCTGAAAGAAAAACAGAAAATGAGCATCTCTGGCATTATCTGTAAAGAGAAAAGGGGCCCAGATTTTCGCCATGCGATAAAGCTGCAGCATTAGCTGCTGACTGCGCAGAAGAAAGCAAAGTTAACTTTTCTGGAGTAGTAATTTGCTCTCCCAGTTGCAGCAGGTCACTAGCAGCGAACTCCCTCCCTCTTTCACACTTGCCCTGTTAAGCACCATGGGATAATTTAGGTGTTAAGGGTTTGATATTATTGAGTATAATAGTTACTAAGTTCTTCCACTGACTTGAAATATTTCCACCTAACTTTGCTGCAGAACAATTCTATATTTTTGAAAGAGAAGAACAGGACTGAAAATTGAACAGTGCACAGACAAC
Source organism: Mustelus asterias (assembly GCF_964213995.1). Classification (NCBI taxonomy): domain Eukaryota; kingdom Metazoa; phylum Chordata; class Chondrichthyes; order Carcharhiniformes; family Triakidae; genus Mustelus; species Mustelus asterias. The sequence continues at coordinate 79,882 of NW_027591338.1, read as the reverse complement.
ACCTGTTACAAATTTACAAAAACAGAACTGAAAATGCTGTTCTTGAAAAAGTCAAATAAGCAAGTGTTTTCCCTTAAATGCCATTTTCAGCTGGATTCATTTAAGGGAGTCGAATATGTAAGGCCACTCACTCTTTCTGCCAATGTTATATCACATTACATTTGATTGCAATAACATTAATTTTTTTGTTACAGTTCTGTAGTATTCATCATATGACATGCCACTCATTTCAAGGAAAATAAGATGACAAATGAACCAGTCTATTAAAGATAAACACTTGCATCTAAGCAACAAGTCACACTTCTTAATTGGGGGGGCGGGGTGTGGTGGATCTGCCATGCTAAATTACCTATCTTTGGACACTAAGAAGCTAGGAAGATGTTCTTGCTCTAGAGGGAGTGCAGAGAAGGTTTACCAGACTGATTACTGGGATGGCAAAACAGAGATACGAGGAGAGATCAAGTTGGTTAGGATTGTATTCATTGGAGTTCAGAAAAATGAGAGGGAAAAATAAATTCATTGAAATCTATAGAGTTCTAACAGGACTAGACAGAGTATAGCATGTGGAGCTGTAGGAATCCCAATGCATAAATTGAAGGTAGGTTTGCAGTAGACGTTAGCAGATATTTCAACTAAGTGAGTTTGTTAGAATACTCCAATTTAAAGGGGAATTTGAGCATAGCATTAAAAAGGTGTGAGTGTAAGAACATGCAGCAGATTCAATTACAGCAAATCTATGCATTAGAAATATCAAGGAGGAGGAAATTAGGGATCATTTTCCATCAAAATTGCATTTCTTTTGGTAACCAACAAAAATGTTAGAGAAAACTGGGCCAAGAGGAAATCCCAGCTTTTCGCATATCCCATTTATATACAGGTACAGTGTCTCAAATCTGGCTATGCAAAAATAGTAAGAAGTCTCACAACACCAGGTTAAAGTCCAACAGGTTTATTTGGTAGCACAAGCTTTCAGAGTCTCGCTCCTTCTTCAGGTGAGTGAGGAGTTGTGTTCACAAACAGGGCATATATAGACACAAACTCAATTTACAAGATAATGGTTGGAATGTGAGTCTTTACAGGTAATCAAGTCTTAAAGGTACAGCACAATCGGAGTGGAGAGAGGGTTCAGCACAGTTTAAAGAGGTGTGTATTGTCTCCAGCCAGGACAGTTAGTGAGATTTTGCAAGCCCAGGCAAGTCGTGGGGGTTACAGATAGTGTGACATGAACCCAAGATCCCAGTTCAGGCCGTCCTCATGTGTGCGGAACGTAGCTATCAGTTTCTGCTCAGTGATTCTGTGTTGTCGTGTGTCGTGAAGACCGCCTTGGAGAACGTTTACCCGAAGATCAGAGGCTGAATGCCCGTAACTGCTGAAGTGTTCCCCGACAGAAAAAGAACACTCCTGCCTGGTGATTGTCGAGCAGTGTTCATTCATCCGTTGTCATAGTGTCTGCATGGTCTCCCCAGTGTACCATGCCTCGACACATCCTTTCCTGCAGCATATCAGGTAGACAACGTTGGCCGAGTTGCAAAAGTATGTATCATGTACCTGGTGTGAGATGATGGCATCCGTGTCGATGATCCGGCACGTCTTGCAGAGGTAGCTGTGGCAGGGTTGTGTGGTATCATGGTCACTGTTCTCCTGAAGGCTGGGTAGTTTGCTGCGGACAATGGTCTGTTTGAGGTTGTGCGGTTGTTTGAAGGCAAGAAGTGGGGGTGTGGGGATGGCCTTGGCGAGATGTTGGTCTTCATCGATGACATGTTGAAGGCTCCGGAGAAGATGTTGTAGCTTTTCCCCTCCGGGGAAGTATTGGACAACGAAGGATACTCTGGCATGGTACATGTGCCTCCACGACACATGACAACGCAGAATCGCTGAGCAGAAACTGATGGCCAAGTTTCGCACACATGAGGACGGCCTCAACCGGGATCTTGGCTTCATGTCACACTATCTGTAACCCCCACGACTTGCCTGGGCTTGCAAAATCTCACTCACTGTCCTGGCTGGAGACAATACGCGTCTCTTTAACCTGTGCTTAATCCTCTCTCCACTCACATTGTTTGTTCCTTTAAGACTTGATTACCTGTAAGACTCGCATTCCTCATTATCTTGTAAATTGAGTTTGTGTCTACATATGCCCTGTTTATGAACACAACTCCTCACTCACCTGAAGAAGGAGCGAGATTCCAAAAGTTTGTGCTACCAAATAAACCTGTTGGACTTTAATCTGGTGTTGTGAGACTTCTTACTGTGCTTATCTCAGTCCAACACTGGCATCTCCACATCATATCCAAAAATGAACAATGTCTGAAAACTGGATATGCTTTTTAAGATACGGTGCATAATTTTTATTATTAGAAAAGTAAAATAACCTACTGGGTGTTGGGCTAGATGCTGCATTGGCACCAAGTAGTTATTTGCCTGTTTTTTTTCCTCTTGCTAAGAGTGAACCTTGACCTGGCCAAAACTGTGTGATGCCAATTGCCTGAACCAAAAACTGACAAGATCCAAAACCGGCATGGACTTTGTCCCGTAGTTGCCTACTTTGAAAGACTGTAGCTGTAGCAACATGTTGAGGTATGAAACTGAAATAGTAAGAATTTGTTCCCTCTGCTTGGGATTCTTCACCATGACCTCGCATCTTGGCTAGACTGTCAAGGGAGCAAAGTAAAGTACAAAGCAGACATTAGGAATTAAATACTATTGACCTGCGCAGCTGTGCATTCTCACTGCGTAGAGGTTGGAGACTCATAGCTATTTCTGCTTGTACATTAGTGCTTCCAATCACAGTTGGTAGGAGTGAGATACTATCCTCTAGTTCCATTATCAATCTATGAGCCTCAGAGTCATCTGTCAACAGAAAGATATTAATATTGAACAAATCCTGTCAAACTATTGCACATAAGTATTTAATGCACACCTTACCTGCAATGCAATAGATCATGATTTCAATGTAAAATATTTATCTAACATGAATCAGATGTAGCTGATTAGCTCAAGAATGAAGGGATTCCTCAAACTCTATTAAAGGTAAAGTTATGTATACATACTGTTATTAAAATTGGTGAGCATTTTAGATTTCTGCTCCCCCATCAGGTCGGAGGAAGTCATGAAATTTCCTGGCTGGCTGCACCCACTCACCTAAATGGTGAGATCTTTGCTCCGATAGAGGGCGGTGCAGAATGGAGTCAGGCCTGCCGTCTCAAATGCAGATTGGAGACAGTCATAGAAGCTGCTAAGTACCATGGGGAGCTGCTTAAAAAGGTCCACCTTTGCAATGACATTTTCAGTTTTTGGCTAAATATTAGGCCCTCTAGCCCTCACTTCACACATCTCCTCATTCACTCCCCATCCATGGCACCTTATGCCAACCGATGCTACCAACCCAATGGCCATTTATAGCCACATGCCAACTCTAACAAATCATTAGAATACTATTTACTAAACAATATTCCTGTAGGCAACTTAAATTGCAGAAAGGAATATTCCCCTTTTATACTTGGCACACGTTGCACTCTACAGAATTATAGTCCTTTTAACAAATAGTCCACAGTCACTTCCAGCTTCCAATGGATCCGTGTTTTACCAAGTAATAACTTTTGAGTGACTGCCCCCAGGCAATTCCCTCAGTTTGCAGAGTTTCCCCAAATCCACCACCAGCAGTAAAGCTCCGATAAGTTTTCTTCCTCCCCCTGGCCATGCCAGGATGAATCTCCCTTAGAATTCCTTTTCTGATGGTTGGAAGTCTCCAGTCCTGCTGCTGCGATTGGAGATTTGGCCCACTCACTAATGTCATGTAGCTGAAGAATCTGCGGTCCTCACCTGCTACTCCAGACCCACAGCAATGTGGTGGACTCTTAACTGCCTTGTAAACCACTCAGTTCTAGGGAAACTAGGGATGGGCAACAAATGCTGGCCTTGCCAGTGACACCCACATCCATGAAATGTTGCTTCCTAGTTCTAGACTCCCCCATGAGGTAAAATATCCTCTCAGCATCTACCCTGTCAAGCCCCTCAGAATATTGTATGTTTCAAGAAGTTACCTTCCATTTTTTAAACTCCAATGAATATAGCCACGACCTGCTCAACCTTTCCTTATAAGGCAAACCCTTCATCCCAGGAATCACCTACTGGTTCTCTGAACTGCCTCCAATGCAGATATATCCTTCTTTAAAGGAGATAGAAATTGTACATTCATGCCAATGTTTTGTCCACTCACTTAACCTATCTATATCTTTTCAGACTCTCTCTATCCTCTTCAACTTGCTTTCCTGTTTATCTTTGTATAATTAGCAAATTTGGCTATAGTACACTCTGTTCTTTCATCCAAATTATTCATGTAGATTGCATATAGTGGAGACCCCAGCACTGATCCCTGTGGCACCCCACAAGATAGTTTGCCAACCTGAAAATGATCTACTATTCCTGACACCGTTTGCCAATTGTCTTCCATGCTTATATAAAACACCCAACACCATGAGTTCTTGTCTCGCTTTTAGCTTACCTTTTATGTGACACCTTTTTGAATGCCATTTAGAAATCCAAATATAGGGGGCAACTAAACTAATGTGGCAGGATGGTGGGAACCGGAACAGCAGGCCAGTAAGTGTAGGGACTGGGGAAAAAATTGAGACCGATATAAACATAGCGCAGAGTAAGAGCAGGCAGAGGGAAGCCACAGGGCTCAGCGGGACTGTAGGTCTGGAGTGTGTTTGCTTCGATTAAAGAAGTATAACAGGTAAAACAGATGAACTGAGAGCCTGGATTACTGCATGGAATTACGATGCAATCGCAATTACAGAGACACGGTTAAAGGGGGGACAGGACTGGCAGCTCAACATTCCGGGATATCGTTGTTTTAAACATGACAGAAGGGGAAATAAAAGAGGTGGAGGAGTCGCATTGTTGGTTAGGAAGCAGATCACAACTGTGTTGAGAGAGGACACATTGGAGGGATCTTGTCATGAGGCATTATGGGTGGAGCTCAGGAATAAGGGTGAAATCACAATATTGGGAGTGTACTATAGACTTCCCAACTGCCCACAGGAGAGAGAGCAGCAGTTGTGTAGGCAGATACTGAAAAAGATGTGAAAAAAAAGCAGGGTAGTTATGATGGGTGACTTTAACTACAAAGATATGTAGAGGGACAGGTAGTATTGAGGAAGCAAGGGGGACTGCAGAAGAACTTGGACAGGTTAGGAGAATGGGCAAAGAAGTGGCAGATGGAATACAATGTGGAAAAGTGGGAGATTATGCACTTTAGAAGGAGGAATGGAGGCATCTAAATGGGGAAATGCTTAGGAAATCAGAAACACAAAGGGACTTGGGAGTCCTCGTTCAAGATTCTCTTAAGGTTAACATGCAGGTTCAGTTGGCAGTTAGGAAGGCAAATGCAATGTTAGCATTCATGTCGAGAGGGCTAGAATACAAGAGCAGGGATGTACTTCTGAGGCTGTATAAGGCTCTGGTTAGACCCCATTTGGAGTACTGTGAGCAGTTTTGGGCCCGTATCTAAGGAAGGATATGCTAGCCTTGGAAAGGGTCCAGAGGAGGTTGACAAGAATGATCCCTGGAATGAAAAGCTTGTCATATGAGGAGCGGTTGAAGACTCTGGATCCGTACACGTTGGAGTTTAGAAGGATGAGGGGGGGGATCTTATTAAAACTTACAGGATCCTGCAAGGCCTGGATAGAGTGGAAGTGGAGAGGATGTTTCCACTAGTAGGAAAAACTAGAACCAGAGGGCACAACCTCAGGCTAAAGAGACGATTCTTTAAAACAGAAATGAGGAGGAATTTCTTCAGCCAGAGAGTGGTGAATCTGTGGAACTCTTTGCCGCAGAAGGCTGTGGAGGCGAGGTCATTGAGTGTCTTTAAGACAGAGATAGATAGGTTCTTGATTAATAAGGGGGTCAGGGGTTATGGGGAAAAGGCATGAGAAAAATATCAACCATGATTGAATGGCAGAGCAGACTCGATGGGCTGAGTGGCCTAATTCTGCTCCTATGTCTTATGGTCTTTAAGTGGGTGAAATCCTTAATGAGTACTTTGTATCGGTATTCATCAAGGAGAAGGACATGATGTATGTTGAAGTCAGGGATAGGTGTGTGAACACTCCTTGAGAACATCAATATATCAAATGGAGGAAATGTTGAGTATCCTAAATTGCATTAAGGTAGACAAGTCCCAGGGGCCAGATGGGATCTATCCCAAGTTACTGAGGGAGGCAAGGGGAGAAACAGCTGGGGCCTTAACAGTTATCTTCACATCCTCTTTGACCACAGGCAAGGTTCCAGAGGACTGTGAGAATAGCCAATGTTGTTCTCTTGTTTAAGAAAGGAAGCAGGGATAATCGAGCAAATTATAGGCTCGTAAGCCTGACATCAGTGGTGGGGAAACTTTTGGAGAAGATACTGAGGGACAGTATATTTGCACATTTGGAGGAAAATGGACAAGTTAGTGACAGGCAGCATGGTTTTGTATGGGGAAGTTCATGTCTCACCAACTTGATTGAGTTTTTTGAAGAGGTGACAAAGATAATTGATGAGGGAAGGGCTGTGGATGTAGTTTTTATGGACTTTAATAAGGGGTTTGACAAGGTCCCACATGGCAGACTGGTACAAAAACTAAAATCACATGGGATTCAGCGTGGGCTGGCTAGATGGACACAGAACTCGCTTAGTTATAGAAGACAGAGAGTAGTGGCGGAAGGGTGTTTTTCAGAATTGAGATCTGTAGCTAGTAGTGGAAGTGTCAATTACAAGGGGGCACAGGTCCAAGGTGAGAGGGGGAAAAGTTTAAGGGAGATGTGCGGGGGAAGTTTTTCCATGCAAAGAGTGGTGGGTGCCTGGAATGCGCTGCCAGAGGAGGTGATGGAAGGCACATTAGCAACAGTGAAGAGGCATCTGGATGGGTACATCAATAGGGAGGAAATAGAGGGATACGGACTGAGTGAGGGCAGAAAGTTGTTTTTAAAGTTAGGGCATCATGATCGGCATAGGCTTGGAGGGCCGGAGGGCCTGTTCCTGTGCTGTACTTTTCTTTGTTCTTTGATTCTCCCAGCCCGCTGCACTGCTCTAGCAGCACAGAAGGCTGGGAAACATAAGTGGAGGCCATTTAGTGGGCTTCCCACTGGGCGCCATGGCCTCCGCGCATCTTCAGCCGCCGGATTTCTGGCGTTGTCAGCGCTACGCCAGAAATTGGTGCAGAGCTGAATAAATTATTTAAATAAGGATTTGCCTATCATTAGCAAGCCCGGGACTGAAATCTCCTGGCCTGCTACTGTGCACTCGCCGATCGATTGGTGCCTGCACGATGGCCTGCTCAGTGCTATGCTGTCGGCCTCTTCGATGGGAATAGGCCTCGCCCCCTTTTCAGTGCGATTCATGCTAGGACACTCTGTGCATCAGAGTGTGGGAGATTCATTTTGAAAATCCCACTGAAAAAAATGAGAGGGATTTACTCGTTTTCACACAAATTTGGCATTTAGATTTCTTTTGGGAGAATTTCACCCATAGTGTTACTGGCTCCCTTTTCCAGACTGTTTGTTAAATTCTCAATAGAATTCTAATAAATTTATCAAACATGATTTCCATTTCATGATTATGAAATCAAAATCATGTATTATGATTTTCTAAATATTCTGTTACTACATCTTTAAGGATAGGTTCCAACATTTTCTCAATGATGTACGTTATGCTAACTGGCTTTTAGCTTCTTGCTTTCTGTATCACTTTTTCTTGAATAGAAGTGTTGCATTTACAATTTTCCAATTTGCTGGGACTTTTCCAAAATTCAAGGAATTTTGAAAAATTATGCTCAATTATGATTTATATTCCACAGGCCAAAAGATGCATGTTTTGTGGATAGTTACTCAAAACGGACAAAAGTAACATTTTGATTTGGTAATTAAAGACACGTAGTGATCACCATTTGACAAATGAAAAAGTGAGAGGGCATGGGATCCAAGGGGCTGCTGCCCTGTGGATCCAGAACTGGCTTGCCTAAAGGAAGCAGAGAGTGTGTATAGAGGGCTCATGACAGTGGAGGTCTAATTGGAGGTCGGTCACCAGTGGTGTGCCCCAGGGATCTGTTCTGGGACCCTTGCTGTTTGTCATTTTCATAAATGACCTGGATGAGGAAGTGGAGGGATGGGTTGGTAAATTTGCTGACGACACAAAGATTGGTGGGGTTGTGGATAGTCTGGAGGGATGTCAGAAGTTACAGAGGGACATAGATAGGATGCAAGACTGGGCGGAGAAGTGGCAGATGGACTTCAACCCAGATAAATGTGTAGTGGTCCATTTTGGCAGGTCAAATGGGATGAAGGAGTACAATATAAAGGGAAAGACTCTTAGTACCGTAGAGGATCAGAGTCCATAGGACTCGAAAATCGGCCCCGCAGGTGGAGGAGGTGGTTAAGAAGGCGTATGGTGTGCTGGCCTTTATCAATCGAGGGATTGAGTTTAGGAGTCCGGGGATAATGATGCAGCTATATAAGACCCTCGTCAGACCCCACTTGGAGTACTGTGCTCAGTTCTGGTCGCCTCATTATAGGAAGGATGTGGAAAAGATTGAAAGGGTGCAGAGGAGATTTACAAGGATGTTGCCTGGATTGAGTGGCATGCCTTATGAGGATAGGCTGAGGGAGCTCAGTCTTTTCTCCTTGGAGAGACGTAGGATGAGAGGAGACCTAATAGAGGTATATAAGATGTTGAGAGGCATAGATCGGGTGGACTCTCAGAGGGTGGAAATGGCTGCTACGAGAGGACACAGGTTTAAGGTGCTGGGGGGTAGGTACAGGGGAAATGTTAGGGGGAAGTTTTTCACACAGAGGGTGGTGGACGAGTGGAATCGGCTGCCGTCAGTGGTGGTGGAGGCAAACTCAATAGGGTCTTTTAAGAGACTCCTGGATGAGTACATGGGACTTAATAGGATGGAAGGTTATAGGTAGGCCTAAAAGGTAGGGATATGTTCGGCACCACTTGTGGGGCCGAAGGGCCTGTTTTGTGCTGTAGTTTCCTATGTTTCTATAATCTCACAGTAGCACTGAATAGTCCCAAGCCAGAGTGCAAGCAGGAGCTTAAGCATGAAGCGGGTGCTTAGTAGATATTTGCAATTACCTTGATCAGCAATCAGAGCCTTCAGTTCACCTAGAAGATATCGGATAGTTTTCACTTTCTTGGCTGTTTTGTCAGGACTTTGCTTTTTAGCTCTTGTATGTTTGTCAAAACTGGTTTGACAGCTGGTGTCTCTCACTGGTGTAATATCCACTAAATTGACATGATCTTCTTCGCTTGTTGTCCCATCACTCTGCTCAGTATCTGATTTGTCAGTACCCTGCGATTGTATCTGTGTGTTCCAAGCCACTTGCTGGGGCTCTTCTCCTTGCTGCTGCATTTGGGTTATGTGACAATGAATACACTTTAGTAGCTCTTGTTCTTTCAGTTGTTGCTGGTCATGGTTAATTAAGCTGTGACTTCCACCACTGTCATGAGCCAAGTGAGCTAAAGGATGTGCAATCACAGCAGGTGGGACTGCAGATGGAGCAAAAGTCATCACAGGTTGTACTGAAAGGGGAATGGGAGCTGAAGCTGAATAAGCCGGTAAAAGGTTCATTCCTCCATGGTGAACCGGTTGATTATAAACATCAGTGGACATACTCTGCTAAAATAATGGAAAAGTTAATGTGAATAAGCATTTGGCAAGATAATGATAAAAACAGTGACTAGTTTCCTTGTAAGGAATTAAATTTAACCTTAGTTAATTAAGTAACTTTGGTTACTTACAATTTTAATGTGAAGTCTCGCCCGTCTCCACAGCACTCACAATCACCACAATTAACTACACCAAAGCACCTACTGTCTTCCTTCCAAGGCAAGAGCCCAGAAATCAACCTTCCTGAAAGGAGACCTGTCTGCGGAGGTGCAACTGGTGCTAGCAGTTCATCCAAAGTACTTGGGTAGAGATCACATTTTGGGACAGCGTTGGGCCTCTGCTTGGACACACATTGCCCATACAGCACTGACAGTCCCTGACATTTAGAAGGAGGTTTCTGATGGAGACACCAGCACCACCCATTGAAAATCCAGGCTTGTTCTTTTCCAAGCTAATATAAGAACTACATTCAAAATAATCTACCAGGTAGAGTCATAGAAAGAAAAACATTTGGCATGCACAAAGTGAAAACAGGATGTGAACAATATGAAAAACAGGGTGCTCGGGAAAAAGATTGTGATAGACAGATCGAACTCCTCACCACTAACCTTTCCATGTTTACATTAAAAACAAGCAAATTCAAATGTTGCAGCAATGTTATTAAGCATTTGCCTTCAAGTGACACAATGAGATTTCAACTCTGGAGTTGTGTTATGGAGATACTCAAGTTTTGCCACTGGGTGGTGCCATACAGAAGCTACAAGGTCCCCAAGAAATCAAAGACCTGTGGACCGAATTATATTTAACCCCTTCCAGCCAAACTACTTTGTGAGGCATTTCAGTTCACATTTTCAATGAACTTACCTTTACTCATGTTTTTAAAAAGATTGCGCTCTACCAACATTTAAAAAAATAAATTTCTACTAAAAATAATTGTAAAATATAATAATTTACCACTTCTGGACAAATAATGTAAAGTTTCTTTCAAAATGATCTTAGATTGTCGCTATTAACATGTGTGAAAGCTTCCATACCAAATAAACTGCTAGGTACATTTGTGATTGCTGAACCAAGTTAAAAGTGCTTGAAGTTTAGCTACAAATTGGCAACAGCCAAGTTCAGGGTCATCAGTGTTCACAGGGATAGTGTTGCAGTGTACTTAGCTACAAAAGCCACACATGATTATTAACAGAGCACTGCCAAGTTTCTTTCTACTTTAACAATTAGGATCACTACCTGTTCGGGCACAAGCTTACAAAGATAACAAACAGAACGGGAAGAATTCCGCCAAGTTCTACAGCATCCTGAACATTCCTGCTCAGGTATTGGATTAATTAATTAATTATTCGTGGAAGATTCTAATCTTCTACCACTAGGTCTTACTTATTTTGGAGCCAACTTAACCCAAAGACCCAGCTTGCCTCCCCTCCAAGAAGGAAAGTCACTCGTTGTTCATTAGAAAAATGAAAAGTGCAAATGGAATGCCTTTCAAAGTAGACAGCTAGCAGGATCTCAATTTGCATGATGAGCAACAATAGTGGTCAGAAAATAAGTGATCATAATATGCACCATTGAACAGTGGTTCCACCAGTTGGTGGTGCAGAGCTTCAGCAGCAGATTCATGCTTCTCTGCAAACCAATCATTACAGGAACCAAACATTGGAGTCAACCTCCAAGTAAGGCCTTCAAACAGCATAATGAACTCCTCAGCTGATGTACAACAAACATTGGGTTTGGTGGTAGGACCAATATGAGGTAACTTGCAATGCACCATCTACCTTGATGACTAATGCCATGTGTTAGACTTATTACTCAGCAACTAAATCCAGTCTTTATGCAAGGGACTTTATCAAAGAGGGAGGTTTCTTGTGTAGCTGAATTGCCTTACAAGGTGGTGAGTGACAGGTCAGTTTAGGCCAGAGCTGTTGCATCCCTGCAGCGGTTTCTATTTATCAAGGAATCTAACCCATATCCTCTTGGAAGCTACATATTGGTTGATAAAAGTCTTTCCATTGCATGCCATTATAGGAATGAATTTTTAAAAATTAGAAGAACAAATAACCAATTACTCGATTGGTCAATAATAATAGGCTTTGGAACCAATATTTAGTTATTTTATCATCAAAATAGTCAGTGGGAAGAATGAGGAAGAGGTCTAATTGTAAAAAAGACTGGGATCACGAGGGAAGTCCAAGAATAGGTGCAAAATAGGTGTTTAACTAAAATAAGTCAAAGAAGGAAAAGAAAGTATCGAGTAAGAAAGTGAATGATGGCAGCAGTGAAAAGGATGAAAACAAAATATTTTTAATGGGACAGGCTTATAGCAATAAACATAATTCCATTTTCCTAATAGATAAATTACTGGACTTTTTAAAGCTAAAGGTGACATTAGTGTACAGATCTGGTTAGTCCAGGGAGATTGCTAGTTTAACAGTGAATTGTTGTAGACCTTATGAATAAAATATCTATAACAGAACAAGCCATTTATATACTCACGCCTTGTATTACTAATGGGTGGTCAGCATTCTTTGGAGACATAGCTGGTGTAGAGGTAGGGAGTCGACAATTAAATGTTGGAACAGTTTGGGATCCTAAGAAAACACATTACATTTTGTTTATAGTAATGTCTAGTTTCATAAGATAAAAGAATGTTGTGTTATTTATTGGCAGATGGAAACTTTATTATATCAAACATGTTTGGACACCTGCAAAAGGTCCTAAACATTCCAAGGTAAGAATAAATAACTGTAAGTCATTAAACAGATTCTTACCAGAGTCCAAAATTGTATAATAAGATTGGACAGGTATCCCATTAGAGGCACTAACTGGACCGTGGCCATTCAGAAGACCCATTTGTGTCTGTATATGATCAGAGAGGCACTGATTTATTACAGGAGAATGCTGGCTTGATGGAATTGTAAACTGCGGCATCGTTGACACATGAACTGTGTTGTTCACGCCTACTTCTGCTGCATCAGGGGTCACCTTGAACTTTGGTGTTGAAACTAAGCAGAAAATAAATAAGATTTGAACTCTAGCACAAGCTACAACATAATCTGTTCACATTAAATAGTTCCAACTACATTAGGAATCTGAAATTTGCTTTTAGAAATCATGTAATCATTTTAAAATCTCAAAATCAGAAGTGATTTGGGAATACAAAATCCTATAATCAACTTCATATTGACAAGTTTCAACGTTCCTGTCTTCCCAGCACTAATTCATATCTTCCCTCTTTAACATGGTCTTCAAATGGGCAGGAGCAACACTGAAGGGTGCAGTCGCAAGGCTCATGCTTATTATGGACTAGGTTAGAGCCTCCCACTTAGTGAGTTCAGATAATTTGCTTTTCAGAATTTGCAGCTCAAGTGAACAAGAGCAGACAGTGGTGGCAGGAACAGCAGTAAAGGGTCCATATTGGAGGTTACAGCCACTCCAAGCTCTACTCAGCTACACAAAGATGCTGTAGCCCAGGAACTAATGAAAAGAATAACTGTTCAAACGGGAACAGAAAATCTGTAACACACCAATAGGCTTTTGACACACTGTCCACCATTGTGTGAGAATGGAGGAATCTGCCTCAAGCATAAGTGGGTTGATGTTGCAGAGCATTTGTTTTGCCTGAATGAAGGACCCAATCTCTTAGAATATTAGTTGCAGCGATCGAATGAGTCCTTGCATGCCATGACCATGCAAATACTGAAGGCCAACATGTTTAGTGTCTTAAACAGGATGACTTTTGCTTTTTGGCACAGTTGTAGCAGTGGAGAAATAATGTGGCTGGCCCACGAGAGGAACAATGGCAAAGGGGAAAATAAAAGTGGGGGCTCCAAACAAAACACTTGCACACTTCTCACCAATTACTCCCTGTCCTAATCAATACCCAATATGCTGTCTCCTCTCCCAATGGCAGAGTCTGCACCTTCACAGGTGTAGGTGGAATAGTTTCCAGCAAGTCCCTCATGAGCTGTAAAGGATTGTTAGCAATTGCATCTCAGCACTCATAACAGCTATTGAGGTATCGTTGCTCTACCTCTGGCTTTTCAGCTCTGGCTTGATGAATGGGAAGTCACAAATTGACATAGGACCAATGCTGGGGGTAAGGGAAGGATACAATCTGCATTTGATTGTTGGTGGGCTCGCTTATGTTAGTGGATATATAGATTTGGTGTGGAGAGTGCTGTATGCAGCAGTTCCATACAACTGCCACCCTGGCCACCTGTAATTTCTGCGGCCTTGAACAATGTTCTATATGTATATAGGTTATGTGAGGTTGCTGTCCCTTTTTCATTATTTAACTGGGTTGCTCCTCAGATTTTGATTGCACTTCGCCCCACGCTCCTGATCTTTAATCACACAATGCTGAGGAGAGCAGGTAGATCTGAAGACCTCCTCATTAGCCTGCTTCTGGGCATGGCTACGGTGACCATAATCAAGTCCAGGCAGTAGACAGTTGAGGGGGTCATTTGACCCAACTGTCTGCCTCTTTTTCCAGGTTGTGTCAGCGCCAGGATGTCCCTGGAAAGGGAGTTCACCAATACACTCAAGGTCTTACACAACCGGTGGCTGCTGCAGGGCTGGAATGCATCATTACCATGGGAAATGTTATTTTAACTTAAATAAGTTTCTGTTAAAGTTACTGTCTTAGTTGAAATAATGAAGCTGTGCCTCTTTAACAGGGGTGTTAATTTGTTTTTCATTGGTTTACTGAACAAGAACATAAAGCGAATCTTAGCTATGTTAGCTGCCAGTCCTATCTCACTAATGTTATCCTACTCCTCCTTAATTAGTCTGAAAATGATATCCAGCTGCATAATGTTGCATAGATTGCAGCAAGTCACAATCATTTTGGACCCCCTTGCTGGCGAGTACTAATGGGCACTTCTAGTTCTGTCCAGGCCCCTGAACAGAAACACAAGTATACCAATTGCACTTGATGATGCATCTGGTGATCAATGGTGGACCTCATTGGTCAAGTTTCTCATGGGTGTCAGCAGCCAAGTTTGAAGAGCATTATCCTTTATCTCTTAGAATTCACCTCTAAAGTCTGCTTTCACATCCAAAGATGGTAAGCTTAGATTACCATAGGATGAAAGCATCATGGCATACTGCTGAAAAAACTCTTTATTGGTGATTATGTGCCAGCCGTATATTGGAGTAAAAGCCCTTTTGGTTAACACATACTCCTGGTTGATCTTAAGGTGTGCAGATTGCTACAGGTGCAACTGATGACACCTTGCACTTCTGGAGAGCAGCCGAAGATTCAAATTAGAGTACCCATTCATTGTGACTGGCATTTTCACAGGTGAAGCTGCCATGATTGTTGTTAGCACTGGCAAATAACCCAGTGATCTGTGCGTTGAGCAAGAAATGTTGGCTATGTCAATTACAGAGCCCAGAGGCAAAAAGGTTGAGTGGTGGTGACTTTAACAGATCATTCATAAATGATTGGTGTATAAAATATACATTATTCATTTCCACCAACAAAATTCTAGTTATGTCCAACATTGTACAACTAAACAGCACCTCTAAATTACACATATACACACTCACACACTCATATTTATATTAATAAAAGCAAGTTACTGCGGATGCTGGAATCTGAAACCAAAAGAGAAAATGCTGGAAAATCAGCAGATCTGGCAGCATCTGTAAGGCCTTTGAGCTTTAAGAAAGGGTCGTCTGGACTCAAAACGTCAGCTCTTTTCTCTCCTTACAGATGCTGCCAGACCTGCTGAGATTTTCCAGCATTTTCTCTTTTGGGTCTCACATTTATATTTCTTTGTTCATAACTCACCAGTCTCTTTTTGCACTTGTGTAGCACAGGAAACAGGACCATTTTTCTTGACTTCCTTTTTGGTGTTTTCTCCTTTGCTTGATGTCCCTTTTGCTTTTGTAACATTTGTCTTTCTCGATTTCAGAGGGGCAACCTTCAGATCTAACAGTGGTATGCATAAAGCAGCTTTAGTACATTTTATAATATGTGCAAATGTTGCCATTGCATTGTCTGATTGAAAAAAAATGTATTACTTAAGACTTCTGATCACAGTTGGAAAATTAACTGACGTGCAGGAAATCAGAGGGAACCCATTTTTAAAAAAAGACAAGAATGACCTGAATCTCCCTGCAGTTTGTCACTTCAATTCTCCCTTTAGGGTTTTGCTCTTATTCCAATTAAAATTTCAGCAACAGTGTACTTTGTTCCTGGATCGACTCGTGATTTTATCATGTCATTGCTTCTCCATTTTATTACTGATTTCTTTCATTTACGTTCTGCTTTGCCTACCTTTATTACTTATTTTGGTCCGTTAATGTATTATTATAACCTGTCAAAAATGACCTTTAACCCAATCACCCCAGCACTTTTCATCAATAAGAAATCCATTTTCAATTCTATCCAAAATGCTAACTTGGCATCTCGGATGCTGATGGATCTAGCATTTATAATACCACTATTAAGTTTTTCGTACAAATGAGATAACACATTAAAATCAATGTTGACATATTTCCAAATGATATAGCACTATGTTTTGAACATGTAAAGAGGAACTAAATTATAACATTTACCTGTGGTCTCATTTTTCAAAATATCCTGCAATAATGCTGCGCAACGATCAAGGCCTTTATGAATATTTGTAACCTTTGGAAAAAATTGAAATTTATAGTTGAATGCCATCATGTTAAAATAACATTACAATAGTAGAATTAAAACCAGAATAATCAACCACAGTATCTTATACCTGATCCTCAGAATCAGTGGAATACAGGGAGTAACCAGACTCTACAGAGTTTATTGAAGCTTTTCCACCTGCAATCCTAGCAAGAAAAGTAACAAAATGGAATCAATAAAACCTTTGCTTTCCATGTTAATTGTACAGCGATCTGTGTTACCTGTATTATCCTGCAGCTAATTGACAGAAAAAGCAATAAGTATAAAAAAGGGTGACATTTAGGATGATGCAAATTCAGCAGAATGCAGCCTTTAATTTTTTTATGAAAAGAAACGTACCAAATATGAATGCTAAGAAATGTCTTTTTAAGAAGAATATATAATTGTACACAGCAAGAAACAAATGGCTTTCAATCTTCCATAATTCCACAATTATGAAAATAAAAATAAATTCCAATTTTGAAAAAGCATACAAGTCTCAATACTAATCTCAGCCAGTGTTCTATTTCTGAAAGCTTGGCACAGAAAATAATCAACAGCCTTAAAAGGACACCCAAAATTGCACCAATTATTCAAACTGCAGTTATTAGATATAATTTCTTGAACAATAAATAATTCAGTCAATACATTCTTAGCTCAAGTCTCAGTATTATAAATATCAACAGCTGCCGTAATTTTTCCCCAAATGTCAATACATTTTACATGAAATTTATCATAATTGAAGTTTTCAGTATACATATAAAAAGTTAATAACTCAAAAATATAGCAGAAACAATGGAGATCCTACCTCTTTTTTCCATTCCATTGCTTAGAAGAGCCTACTAACCTTCCTGAAGACAGTGCCTAGCAAGAAAATTAGACCATGCATGAAACAAAAACCCATAAATAGGTGGACAATTTCCAGCTATATTAGAATGTGGGCCAATCCTTTAAAAGGGTGACACCAATCATTGATCTCATGACATTTCAAGCAATTTGGCACACATTATCGATATATCAAGTAAATTGCAATCTGTCCAGATACTTTCCCCTCCCTTGCACTTATCCATGTGTCTTGTTTTGCAGTAGACAACCCCAATGAGCACCCCCACCCAAGCAGAGACTCCAGCCAACACCTCAGAGGAAGGCTCTGACGACAACTCTGAGGGAAGCACCCACGAGTTGGCACAGGCATCAACTGCACCATCCACCGGCGCAGATCTGGTCACCATGGTGGGACAAGTTAGCGATAAGGCTTCTGGGACACTTTCTGATGAGCACCACACAGCCATTGATGCACATCACATGGAGACAGGAACATCCAAGGGCTCGGGCATGCAGAGATCTGCCGGAGTTGAGGAAACAGATGGCCCTAGCCAGGTGCCAGGCCGCTGGGATCCATTATCCCAAAGCTGTTGGAGATGCTGCAGCAGAACTGGGGATTGCAGGAGTGGTTGTCAGCAACACTGCAGCAACTGCAAGGCTTTGAAGGAGTCCCACCGCCTTCAGTCGCAGGAAATTGTGCCAGAATTGCATGGCATCCAGGCCAACACTGCAAGGGCTGAAAATCACACACCAGGGAAAAATTAGGCTAAAATTGAAGACTGCAAAGGAGAAAAAATAAATAAAATGGGGACAGAAATTAAGAAATTGTTGAGCTCAATGTTGAGAGTCTGGAAGGCTGTACAGTGTCCCATCAAAAAAATTCCTCAAGCTTAGATGGAGCTTGATTGGAAGTATGAGTGCAGAGGTGATGTCTTTCGGATGAGACGTTAAATGGAGTTCCTATCTGCCTGCCTGGGTGGCTGTAAAAAAATTCCATGGCACTATTTTGTGGGGAAATTATCCCGTGTCCTGGCCAATATTAATACTTCAATCAATATCACAAAAAATAGATTATCTAGTCATGATCACATTTCCATTTTGGGAGTTTGCTATACCAAAATTAGCTGTCACGTTTCCTACATTGCAACAGAGACTATACTTTAAAAGTATTTATTGACTAGAAAGCTTATGGGCTTTGGGATGTGCCAAAGTCATTAAAAAACGCTATACAAATACAAGTCTTCCACTTGGCAGCTGTTCATCTTACTGCCAGTCACATCTCTTCTGGACATATCTTTTCTTTTATTTCTTCACTTGTTCTATTTCTATTCCCTTTGATTCTACACCACTAACTGCATCCCTTCTTCTTCACCAGATCTGTGACTCCAGTTCTAAAGCAAAATGGATTGTAACAGCAAACATAAGACGAAAGATTCAAAGAGTTGTTTGGTCTTTCTATCTAATAAAGGCAAATTGAAAAACAAAAAAGAGAAACAGAGAAAGATGGTGGATGCTTCTCAAATTTGTTTCTGTTCATTATCCAAACTGCTGTGGTGCAATAGGCTTCAGAAGGGAGAGGAGGAGAAAAAAAAGGATTGACCAAGAGACTTCTATTCATAGAATAGAATCACGATAGTGCAGGAGCTATTTGGCCCATTGAGCCTGCACTGACAACAATCCCACCCCAGGTCCTATGCCCATTACCCCTGCCAATCGCCCTGACACTAAGGGGCAATTTATCATGACCAATCCATCTAACCTGCACATCTCTGGTCTGTGGGAGGAAGCCGGAGCATCCGGAGGAAACCCATGCAGACATGGGGAGAATGTGCAAACTCCACACAGACAGTCACCAAGGCTGGAATTGAACCCGGATCCCTAGCGCTGTGAGGCAGCAGTGCTAACCACTGTGCTGCCATGCCACCTCAGTTTGTCACTGTTGCCCAAAGCAAAGGAGGTTTATACAGATGTTAAGGAATTAAGAATAGAAAGCAACACCATATAGCCTTTCCTAGGACAAGTGAACAGCCTGGCCAAAGATTCTGCAACAGTACAATTGTGGTATTCAGGAGATTTGCCTAGTTGGCTGAAGATACCTCCTCCTCCTCCACAGTCCACACTAGTCCCAGTTCCATTAGATTGTCTTTTTCCTCTCCGTGCAAGGGCTGCATAGATTTGCTTCCTGCTGCTTTGTTGACTGAAAATTACTGGTTTGATCTGTTGTGGCCTGACAAGCATGGTTTATTATTTATAACACTAACTGCATAGCTGGTGCAGAGGTCTTTTCATCACTCCTCTTGCGTGAAGTTATTAAATAACGTAACTGTATTCCAGTGGGGCATTTAACGTGGCATCCCTTCAAAAACCAGGCTCCAGATAATGAGGAAGAGAAGCTACCAAATCAATCACTTTTTTAGTTAACCTTGAAAAATGGCATAAAGTGTTACTCAAGTCTCTTAATAAGATCACAGTTTGCATGATAGACACGCAAGGTCATCAGCCCGCATGGTCCATGATCTCCAAAATACAGGAGGAAGATTGTATTTATCTTGTATACCAAATAACCTGTTCTTACTGCACTCAAATGGGCCTTCATTTTACACCACACTTTCCATCATTACTCACAGCTCACAAGTGAAGGGATTGGAGGACCTCCAGATGGGTCTGCTCCTGGGCGGGAAAAACTTCTCACTTCCAGTCGCAATATTTAGAAAACCCCACTCTGTCCTGCTTTTACGGAGACTTTGTGATCCTTACCAAAGTTATCTAGACTCGCACAATGTCCACCAGTTTGCTTGATGATTTCTACTTTAGACATACCATACCTTGTATAAAATCAGATTTTGTATTTTAATACTTATGCATGCATATTTAGTTTTGTTGTGCCACCTGTATTTTTGAGCCCAACTCTTGGGGGAAAACACTTATTAAATTCATTGGTGGTTTTTGCCTTAGTGACATTTGTACCACTTCACCAACCTAAACAAAAGATGCACAAGTTCAAATCTAAATTTTGTTCAATAAAAAGCATTTCTTATACTACCTACTTTTTCACTCTCATTTAGTTACCAGCTTACAAGATGTGATCTTGTAAGTGAATAAATAATTAAGGAATTTCACACATCCAATTGTCAACACTGTGGGAAAATCACTTGACGACTCATATTTTGAAATGGACTGGATTGCATGATTATTTTGAAGTGGTCATCTATGATGCAGAAACAGGGATAGTTCCAACTTTTATGAATTTCTTTTCAGACAAGATGAGGCCAAATGACCTGATATTAGTTGGTCCGGTCTTCTTGGACCACCTGAGCGGACTAATTTGACATTAGGTGGGAAAGATATCAAATGTGTTAACAATTTCCTCCCCAGTTTCCAGCGGGCTTCTCAGAATACTTCATAATAATGTGCTTTTTCTTCTAAGGCAAAGGTCTTGAATTTCTGACAATCTTGTGTTCTCAAACTGCTTGCAATCTCCACTCAATTGTGCAATGCTATTTCTAAGTATTTTACTCAATTGGACTAACCTGATTTGCAACAAGTGGCAAATTTCACTGGTCAAAATTAATTTACAGTGTTATATTAAATGGGGAATGATCAATTTTCTTCAGATTAATAGGCCAATTTGACTTAAAAGAAGCACACAAGATCTGGAGGGGATGTGATAGAGTGAATGCCCTTGTGGGAGACACTAGAACTAGAGGATTGCAGTTTAAAAATAAGGAGTCACCCAGCAGATAAATGAGAACACCACCACCTGCAAGTTCCCCTCCAAGCCACTCACCATCCTGACTTGGAAATATATTACCATTGCTTCGCAGTCACTGGGTCAAAATCCTGGAATTCCCTCCCTAATGGCATTGTGAGTCAACCCACAGAACATGGACTGCAGCGATTCAAGAAGGCAGCTCACCACCACCACTTTCTCAAGGGCAACTAGGGATGGGCAATAAATGTTGGCCAGCCAGCGATGCCCATGTCCCACAAATGAATTAGTAAAAACCCATTTAAGATGGAGTTGAGAATTTTTTTTTTTTTCGAGGGTTTTGGAGCTCTATTCTCTGGGGAAGTGAGGAGACAGGGTAATTGGATATTTTTAAAGGCGGAGGTAGATAAATTCTTGACTAACAAGGCAGTCAAAAGTCACCAGGTATGTAGGAACGTGGAGTTGAGGTCACAATCAGATCATAGAATCAGACAGTGCAGAAGGAGGCCATTCGGCCCATTGAGTCTGCGCCGACCACAATCTCACCCAGGCCCTATCCCATAAACCCATGCATTTACCCTAGCTAGTCCCCTTGATGCTAAGGGGCAATTTAGATCAGCCATGATATTAGTAAATAGCAGAGCAGTTTCAAAGGGGCCAAATAGCCTACTCCTAATTGGATTGTGCATACACTGCATGCTCATTTCAAAATTCATCTCAAAAACATTTGGAAAATACCTGTTTTTGACTACAATGAATAACCTAAAATAAAATCACACAATACACAAGGAAACTTGCAAATTTTTAAATTATTTTTTGCACTATGTGGCCATCACAAGCATTTATTGTCCAACCCTAGTTTCTGGTAGTGTAAGCTGCCTTCTTGAACCTCTGCAGTACCCGAGGAGTAAGGATACAGACAGTACTGTGATGGAGGGAATGCCAGGATTTTGATCCAGTGACAGTGAAGGAATGGTGATATACTTCCACATCAGGATGGTGAGCGACTTGGAGGGGAACTTCCAAGTGGTGGTGTTCCTAATTATCTGCTGCCCTTGTCCTAGATGGTAGATTGTGTGGGTTTGGAAGGTACTAACTAAGGGACCTTGGTGAATTCCTGCAGTGCATCTTGTAGATGATACACATAGCTGTCATTGTTTGCTGGTGGTGGAGGGAATGACTGTTTGTGGAAAGAGAACCAATCAAGTGGGCTGCTTTTTCCTGGATGTGTCAACCTTCTTGAGTATTGTTGGAGCTGCACTCATCCAGCAAGTGAAGAGTATTATTCCATTACACTTACGTCTTGTAGATGGTGGACAGGCTTTGGGGAGTCAGGAGGGGGGATACAATCAGTCATAAGCTATTAGATAGGAAGAAAATTAATTTTCACAACATCAAAGCATTTCAGTTAGAAATTACTTTGAAAATTTGGTTAATATTGTTATATAGGCAAACAGAACAGCAATTTGCACACAGCAACATGATGAGCAACCAGAAAAACATAGAAGATAGGGTTTATTTATTGGTGTCACACATAGGCTTATATTAAAACTGCAATGAATTATTCTCAAGATGGCACCGGAGCGAAGCAACTTCTTGTAAGCTGTGCCCAACATACCTTCTAATTTTATCTTTTACTCTCATTCAATGCTTCTAAAACTTCATTCTAACTCTTTTACATTCTGCACTCTCTTCTTTCCTTCTCTATGAACAGTATGCTTTATCTGTATAGCATGCAAGAAACAACACTGTATACTATATAGTAGTCATGATGTGGAGATGCCGGCATTGGACTGGGGTAAACACAGTAAGAAGTTTAACAACACCAGGTTAAAGTCCAACAGGTTTATTTGGTAGCAAAAGCCACACAAGCTTTCGGAGCTGCAAGCCCCTTCTTCAGGTGAGTGGGAATTCTGTTCACAAACAGAGCATATAAAGACACAAACTCAATTTACATGAATAATGGTTGGAATGCGAATACTTACAACTAATCAAGTCTTTAAGAAACAAAACAATGTGAGTGGAGAGAGCATCAAGACAGGCTAAAAAGATGTGTATTGTCTCCAGACAAGACAGCCAGTGAAACTCTGTGGGGGTTACAAATAGTGTGCCATGAACCCAATATCCCGGTTGAGGCCGTCCTCGTGTGTGCGGAACTTGGCTATCAGTTTCTGCTCAGCGACTCTGCGCCGTCGTGTGTCGCGAAGGCCGCCTTGGAGAACGCTTACCCGAATATCAGAGGCCGAATGCCCGTGACCGCTGAAGTGCTCCCCAACAGGAAGAGAACAGTCTTGCCTGGTGATTGTCGAGCGGTGTTCATTCATCCGTTGTCGCAGCGTCTGCATAGTTTCCCCAATGTACCATGCCTCGGGACATCCTTTCTTGCAGCGTATCAGGTAGACAACGTTGGCCGAGTTGCAAGAGTATGCACGGTACATACCTGTTGGACTTTAACCTGGTGTTGTTAAACTTCTTACTATATAGTAGTCATGATGTGGAGATGCCGGCATTGGACTGGGGTAAACACAGTAAGAAGTCTAACAACACCAGGTTAAAGTCCAACATGTTTATTTGGTAGCAAACGCCACGAGCTTTTGGAGCGCTGCTCCTTTGTCAGGTGAGTGGGAGTCATCTCATCAAGGCCATCCCCACACCCCCACTTCTTGCCTTCAAACAACCGCACAACCTCAAACAGACCATTGTCCGCAGCAAACTACCCAGCCTTCAGGAGAACAGTGACCAGGACAGCACAGCCCTGCCACAGCAACCTCTGCAAGACGTGCCAGATCATCGACACGGATGCCATCATCTCACGTGAGAACACCATCCACCAGGTACACGGTACATACTCTTGCAACTCGGCCAACATTGTCTACCTGATACGCTGCAGGGAAGGATGTCCCGACGCATGGTACATTGGGGAAACCATGCAGACGCTACGACAAAGGATGAATGAACACCGCTCAACAATCACCAGGCAAGACTGTTCTCTTCCTGTTGGGGAGCACTTCAGCGGTCACGGGCATTCGGCCTCTGATATTCGGGTAAGCATTCTCCAAGGCGGCCTTCACAACACACAACAGCGCAGAGTTGCTGAGCAGAGACTGATAGCCAGGTTCCGCACCACAATCAATACTATATACTATATAGTATATAGTATTATACTGTACTATATAGTATACAGTAGTACAATATTAGTATACTATATGTGACAATAATAAATCTAATTACTGTGAAAAGCCCCACACTCAGTGAGAATGCAATGCAATGCCAATGCAACTAACCAGCACATCTTTAGGACTGTGGGAAGAAACCAAAGAACCCGAAGGAAACCCACAGACACAGGGAGAACGTACGAACTCTGCACAGTCACCCAAGCCAGGAATCGAACCCAGGTACCTGGCGCTGTGAGGCAACAGTGCTAACCACTGTGCCACCCTCGGTGTGTTGATTGAGAGATGAATGTTGCACAGGGCAGTCGGGAGAAAAAGTGGAATCGCAAGCACAGTGCTTCTCAGTCCAAATCGTGAAACTAGTGTCCGAAAGTCTCACATTAGAGACACTTGTTAAGTGGATATTTTTAAGGGAACGAAACAACAAGCCAGCTTGCAAATTTTCAATACGATTCAGATAATGCTTTCAGCCTCCCATTCACAATAATTACGCGTAATTTAAATGGCAAAAGTCGTGCATGATAAACCAGAACGTTACAAATCACTATTTTAGAAGCAGTTCTAACCAGCATTGATTCTCAGCACTTCTTACCTTGGAGGCCTTGGCTGCTTTCCTCATTGTTGTCTCCCGATTGTATCCGACAGGCATTTTCAGGCCACTTTACACGCCGGTCACGAACGAACATGCAATCAAGCTAAGGTTTTTCTTGATCGACATCTCACAACAACAAAACTATTCAAATACGCCGCCCGATTTTATCAAACCGTCCCGCCTACACACACGCAAGAAACATACGAGCGCAAACACGCCACAACTTCAATCCACAACGCGCCGGCCAAATGGTATGAGTAGTGAATGAACTGATCAGACACGCATGATTTCCAAATAAAGCCCCCCACCCCCCACATTCGGCCTCCTGGATCTTCGCTTCAACGGCGGCTTGGTATTTCATCAACAGCTCCCAGCTGTCAGCGGCGCTTGAGCGGACCTTCCGCCTTGGAGAGGAGAGGATTGATTGGCCCCGCGGTGGGAAGGCCCGCCCCCATTTTGGAGGCTTGCTCTGTGAGTGGCGGGCCAGGCTGTCAATCAGAGTCTCGGCGCCCTATCAGGTGGGAGGGGATTTCGAAGGCAGGGCGGTTGGTGGCGCGAGCCCGGCCGTTAGCTGGCGCGAGCGCGGCGAGAGGAGGATTCGCGGGGCAAGGAGGCGTTTATCCCGCTCTTCCCAATCAGCCCCCCCCACCAAGGTACTGTCAACATGCAATAACAGTAAGGAGTCTAACAACACCAGGTTAAAGTCCAACAGGTTTATTTGGTAGCAAACGCCACTCGCTTTCGGAGCGCTGTCCCTTCATCAGGTGGAGTGGAGAAATGCTCACACACAGGGCATACAGAGACACAATCTCCACATCATAACATGCAATAATCCAGGGTTATGCCCCGGCATTCACTTGGAAATAACCCATTGAGGGGGTGTGTGTTTTGTGACATGGTAAGGCTTGTTTTTGTAAATATGACAATAATGACAACAAATATGACAATAATCCTTCAAGTAAACTCTCCCGCTCCAAGTCCATGATATATTTCTAACAGCAAAATGCTGCGGATGCTGGAATCTGAAACAAAACCAGAAGATGTTAAAGTTTATTTATTAGTCACAAGGCTTACATTAACACTGCAATGAAGTTACTGCAAAATTTCCCCTCATGGCCACACTCTGGCACCTGTTTGGGTCAATGCACCTAATCAGCACGTCTTTCAGAGTGTGGGAGGGGAAACCGGAGCACCCGGGGGAAACCCATGCAGACACAGGGAGAACGTGCAAACTCCACACAGACAGTGGACCCAAGCCAGGGATCAAACCTGGGTCCCTGGCGCTGTGAAGCAGCAGTGCTAACCACTGTACTACCGTGCCACCCCATGCTGGAAAATCTCAGCAGGTCTGAGAGCAACTGTGGAGAGAGAGAATCGAGCCAACATTTTGAGTGTGGCTCTATTCTCTCTCCACAGGTGCTGTCAGACCTGCTGAGGTTTTTCTAGTATTTCCATGATCTATTTGTCTGGCGTGGTAGGAAAATTTGGTGTCTCTCAAAGACTTGGGGTGGAATTTTCCTGTCCTGCCCACCACAGGAATCATTGACCTCAGATGGGAATTTCCGGCCTTGGGGCGAGTGCGGCTGGAAAATCCCGCCCATGTAGTGCTTTTTGCACATTGTGAGCATGATATAATTTGTTCATTCAAGTTGTGCATTTTTGAGAAATGGTGTCATGTCCAGGAAGTTTGTTTTGCCATTTGGAATGGGAATGTGAACGTGCTGCTAGAACACCCCAATTGCATAAATGAAAGACTCATGACACTTCTACTACAACTCAGCCATAACCAACATACCAACGTCATCAACACTTATGCCCCAACCCTTTGACTCCAATGATAATGTTAAGGAAAAGTTCTGTTTTGATCTTGATTAAATTCTCAATACCATCTCAAAAGAAGTAAAGGTCATCCATCCCTCAAATGACGTTACCAGAAAAGATTAATAAAATTGATAAGGAGTAAGTATTGAACAGACTGTTGGTACTTAAAGATGACAAGGCACAGGACTGGATGAAGTGCATCTGCTCATTCAGCACTCAGGGTACCCAAAAAAGGTGCAAAGCCAATTTCCATATTAATGTTTTACTCACTTGCATTTACCTGCTTGCCAATCGAGGTTCTCACCGATGAGAATCACAGCTAGTCTCCACTCGCGGAGACCAGACATGATGGCCTCGCTAGGGGGATCGGAGGCTAGTGAAGCCCTCAAGTGGCCGGGACCAAGGCTTGGCAGTGCCCAGGGAGCAGTGCCAGCCTGACAGTGCCCAACTGGCACCCTGGCACAGGCACCCTGTCACTGCCCACCATTCACCTGGCATTGCCTGCCTGGCACTATAATTGTGCCAGGAACAGTGCCAAGGGGGTGGGGTCTGAGTGGGGGTGGTTCTTGCTGGAGTTGGGGCTATTACCAGGTCGGGGGGAGAGGGGGAGGCAAAGGGAGCTCCACAAGGGTGGGTGATCTGGAAGGAAAAGGAACTCTGCAGCAGTGTGATCGGGAAAGGAAAGAAATGCTGCAGTAGTAGTGACCGGGGAGTGAAGAGAACTCTGCTAGGGTGGTGATCAGAGAGGGAGGGGACCCTGCAGGGGTGGTGATCGGCAGGGCGAAAGGGGGAACTCTGCAGGGGAAGTGATTTGGGAAGAGGGAACTCTGCAGAGGTGGTGATCGGGGAAGGGAGGGAACTCTGCAGGGGTGGTGATCGGGGAAGGGAGGGAACTCTGCAGGGGTGGTGATCGGGGAAGGGGAGTCGTCTGCAGAATGGTGATCGGAGAAAGGGGGATCTCTGTAGGGGTGGTGATCCGCAGGGGGATGGCAATGCCCATGGAGTGAATGGGGATTGGTAGAACAGCACAACAGGTGATTGGTGGTGGGGGGGTTAGATTGGCACGGGGCAATTGGCGGGTGGGAGTGTAGGTCAGCACAGGGGTGATCAGGGGTAAGTGGGGAGATCTTACTGTCTTTCGGGAGGGAGCGGCAGGAGATTTCCCAGTGCAGTGGAAGATCAGAGCACCTGCACAATGGCACCCCAAGAGCTCTGTAGCCAGCATCACCACCCCCTCTTGCTGGCGAGAATGGTATCCTGGCACTTCTTTTGCACTAAGTGCTATAAGATTGCAACTCACAGCTCACCGAAAAAGACCGCCATGATTCTATCCCATTTTCTCACTCATTCTGCATTTTTTTTGTAAGATTGCGCCCTTAGAATTTTCTTCGGAAGATCGCCCCTCAGATGTAAACAAATGATAGACAGCTATATTGATCAATTAATGGTTGACACTCAAGCCTATTTCAAGGTAAGAGAGTTATAGTTTGAAAAGAAGCATAGTCTTAAAAATGAGACAACATGCATAATTAACTAAAAACCTATGGGCTAATTCTTATTTTATTATTGACAAGTTATAGACCAATTGGCTAAGGTGGGCTTTCAGTTTCTAAGGTATAAAAAAGGGGTCTTGAGAAGTCATTTTGGGTAAGGATGGGCAGAGAGGAAAAGAGGGCAGAGAGAGGGATGTAAAGGAAAGATGTGGGGGAGACAGATGTTTACGAGAGACAGAGTTGGGAAGAGAGTGATGTTTATGGAGAGGTGCTGAGAGCTGTCTTTGATTTTTTTGGAGTTGTCACTTCAGGACTTGGTCTGAGAAGGCTGGTGAGAAGTCTGTTCAAATGTTAAAATTAAGCTTTCTCCTATTACTGTTATAATTACTGCTAATTGCTGTTAATCGATACTTTGCTTTTCAGCTCTCTGACTTGTTACCTTTTTAATGATTCATAAACTTCCTGAATTCATTTTAAGTGCTCTTTCTTGCCATGTGGTTAAGTCTCTAGAACCTTATGTGAGGTTCTAGAGACTTAACCTTATGTGAGCAAGGGAACCTTATAAATCTTAGTTCATAAAAATAAAAACAACTTATACACAACAGTAAATAATTATCAGTAAATCAAAATATCAACAGTGCCCATTATAAAGATGAAACAAATTAACGTAGATACTACATATACTGAGATTTCAAAAGGTGTACAATATCAATGTTATAAAAATCCCAGTTGCATCAGGGTTAATATGACCAATTAATGCATCAAGTTTTGAAATATTGACATAACTTGCAAAACAGAATAACCCTAATGGATGTATTATAAGGCGCCATGAGGGAACACTAATGATTTTATCCAGCTTTTTTGTCTAAAATGTGCAAGAAATCTATCCACATTATGTAAGTGCTTGTTCTGAAAGGATACTTATGAAAAGTAAACAACTGCAATATATTTTTAAATCAGTAATATAATTCACATCTGGCACAAGTCAGCTTGCCTCTACAGAAATATGTGCACTATTTAATAGTAAAACCAAATTAGCTGATTTTTCTAGAACAGTTTTTTGATTCTTTATTGATGGTCACAGCACACACGGCTAATATTGTTTTCTGCAAGCTGTAGAATATAGAATCACAGAAAGCCTACAGTACAGAAGCAGCCATTTGGCCCATCAGGTCTGCACCAACTGTGCAATGGAGCATCCCACCCAGACCCTATCCCCATGTATTTACCCTGCTAATCCCCCTAACCTAAACATCTTGGGACATTATGGGGCAATTTAGCATGGCCAACCAACCTAATCTGCACATCGTTGGACTGTGGGAGGAAACCCACACAGACACTGAGAGAACATGCAAATTCCACACAGTCACCTGAGGCCAGAATTGAACCCAGGTCCCTGGCGCTGTGAGACCGAGTGTTAACCACTGTGCCACCGTTCCCCTCCAAAATTAGCTTCACCCCAGATGGGACTCAAACCCACAATCCCTAGTTTTAGGAGGCCAGTGCCTTATCCATCAAGCCACTGGGGCTACTTATAATATAACATGGCTTTGAGCCAAAAATATTAATATACAACTAACGTTTGATTCCTTTCAAACAGAAATGTGGCTGTTGAATATAGTTATTAGTGTCAATCTTTCAAGTAGTGTTCTTGACAGCAAACAAAAAGTGGATTGGGACATCTATCCTCTAACTGACAGCCCATGAAAAGCTGTTACCCGAAGGTAATTACGTGAGAAATAAATTTCTAATGCTCTTTGTTTTTGTAATTTTCAAGGGACTTTGAATATGTCTATGTCTCATTTTATATCAGCCAGGGAGTCTGAGGCCATCAGACAGACTAAGTTAGATCAGGCTCTCTGCTAGCATTTTGAAACAAGAAGTAAGTGATTATGCTTCAAAGATCAATCTTGTATTAAAATCCAGTAAAGAAATAGTGTCTGTTATTTTGACATTTTGAAAAGGATGGTTTATAATTATTGTAAATATGCTGTTTGATTGAGAACTGTTCATGGACTTGTTTAATGTGAAATAAATGTGTCTGTTGATTTTATAGTCTGAGTCGCAGTCAAATAGCATATGTTCATTCATCTATGAAGATGAGGTCAAGCAGCAGCACATGACATATTCCAGAAAACTGAAAGGTG
The DNA here is from genome assembly GCF_964213995.1 of Mustelus asterias. Classification (NCBI taxonomy): domain Eukaryota; kingdom Metazoa; phylum Chordata; class Chondrichthyes; order Carcharhiniformes; family Triakidae; genus Mustelus; species Mustelus asterias. The sequence continues at coordinate 49,818 of NW_027591338.1, read as the reverse complement.
ATGGGAAGGGCTATGAAGGGCTTCTTGATCCTAGATCACAACACTTATCTTATTTGGCAACTAAAGATACACTTCAGTTCATAAGTGAAGTGATATTCACTTATTGGAGTTGCCGCTGACCATAAAATGTTTTCAATGTAAAAACCCCAAAAATATATCACCCATAATCATCAATCTTAATCAACTTAATCTTCTAAGACAAAATTCTGTAGGTACTTCCGACTCATCCCAAAAGTGAATTGAATGAAACTCCAAAGTTTCAGTGCAATCTTGCAAACTGAAATATTTATCCTCTTCCCTCAGCAGCACATTTCCATGCCCCATTGATCTTGAATCTGCATCATAGAGTGCTATAAGCAGCTCTTTCAATGGTGATGTGCAACTTGTGGCCCAGGGGCCAAGTCAGGCCCCATCTGGACTCTTGAGTGCGGTCCATAAGACATTTTATTGATTGTTGCCCACGCACAGGTTGCCACATTCTGCTGATTTCCATCTGCATAGCTTCTTTTTCCCTACCACTATGACTGAAGTGATATGCATGTGAAACAAGGGCAAGTAAAGTGAGGTGCATGCTGCATTCCCTCTATGGCAAAGTGCAAATATTTATTTTGGTTTTATCATTTGAAGTTGTTGATAGTTCTATTAATATATAAATAAATAAGCATTCTCCATAATACGGAATCTGAAATAAAAACAGAAAATGCTGGAAAATCTCAACAGGTCTGACAGCATCTGTCAACGAGGACAGAACTAATGTTTCAAATCACTGCACTTGAGGTCAACTGTGGAGCCCTGGAGGGAACCACTGGTGTAAAATTTGAGCGTCACTGTAACTTTCAGCAACACTGGCAGTGGATGCCCTCCAAGTCCTCATGGCACCAAATCATGCAGAAGGTAGCAGATGTGACCAACCATTTCCCTGGACATGCATAGTCTTCAGTGACACGAGTTCTCAGACATCTGCAGGTATTTTGGTGTCGTCTGTATACCCTGGGCCTAGTGAGGTGCCTCTGAGTGGCAACTCTCTGGGATTCATCCTCTGTGTGCACAGCAGGTCCTGCCACCCCTTCCTCTTCACAATTCTGCTCCTGCCTTTGGCGAGCTAGGCCACTCTGTTGATGTCTTCTTCTTTCCTGCCAATGAGCGAGAAGAATGACAGTGAGTTCACCAGGCTCCGTTTCATACGGTCTCTTCATTGTAGTTTCAAAGAGAGAGACTTGACGCTGACCTTCTGTCTCCTAAAAAAACACTCATTCCCCATTCATCTGAAGCTGCCTCTCAAAGCCCACTAACTCATGTCCTAGGCATCACATAGATGCCAATCCTTCATTCAAATACTGGTTAGATAAGACCCCACACCACATGACCAAGTAGCCACAGCTTTCACCACTCTTTTGCATCCTGAGCACTCATCTCAGGCACAGGCATTGTTGCAAGCCTCACTCCAAGGCGCAACCTGGTCAATGGGGGGCACTCGTCAATATGCACCTCAGCACCCCGGTCTCCCCCAAGTCATCCCCCAGATCTCTCGGAATCATTCCCCTGAGCCAACCCTCTGATCTCCCCTGAGTCTTCACCACGATCTCCCCCAGCCAGGCCTCTGTAACCTAGAATCTTCTCCTCCAAGTCTTCCCCCTGGGCCCTGCAGTCAATCCCTGGTCTCCCCCGACTAGATCACCAGTACCATGGGGTCTTCTCCCCCCCCCCCCATCTTCCCCGGACTCCGTCCCCCAGTCAAAGTCTGTGCACCCCAGTCAATGCCAGCCCCCCTGAATCAAAGGCTGGACAGCCCCAGAAAGAGCAGGCACCCCCAAGTCAAAGGCTTGTCAACCCAGTCAGAGCCCTGTTGCCCAAATCAAAGGCTAGTCACCCCAACTCAAAGGCTGGTCAACTCCAGTCAGACCTGACACCCCGAGTCACAGGCTGGTCGCCCCAGTCAGAGCCAATACCCCCAAGTCAAACGCTGGTCGCCCTAGTCAGGACCAGCACCTCCCAAGTCAAAGACTGGTCACCTCTAGTCAGAGCCTTGTTGCCCCAAGTCAAAGTCTGGTAGTCCTGAGTTAGAGTCTGGTCACCCCCAGTCAAAAGCTGGCCAACCCCAATCAGAGCCGACCCCCCCCTCCCCCCATGCCATGTCAAAGGCTGGTCACCCCCAGTCAGTCAGAGCTGGTAACTCTTAGTTAGCTCTCTTAATATGTGGAGCTGCTCTGCAATTGCTGTACTCATCCCCAAGCTCCTGGTGCACTGTTTCCGGCCCCATTTGATGCAGGTGAAACTCCCATTATGGGCGGAAACTGTCTGGAGAGCCACATTGGGATTTGTGCCGGGGAGATCTTAGAATGAGATCTTCCCCACCCACTGCTGGCAACATAATCAAATCCATGTCCAGTGAGGGCGTGAACCTGATTACCATTCAATTAAATGTATTTAAAAATTCAAAACCAGCTTAATGCTGTATCTTCCGGGAATGTCATATGTTCCCAACTGCCGGCAAGAATCACTACTGGTCGCCAAAAATGGGGACCAGACATGTGGGGGCTCGGAGGCCAGTGTAGCCCCTGGATAGTCAGGGACATGGCCCTGGCACCGCTAACGTGGTACTGCTGGGGGTGAGGCCCACAGGGGGCAGGGCCTGTAGCCAATGCCATGGTGGGATTTCGCTTCACTGCGGGGTGGGGGGGGGGGGGGGGGTTCCCCCATGTTGATTTGAAATCGTGGGGGGGGGGGGTTCCCCCATGTTGATTTGAAATCGTGGTGCCATTTAAAAAGTGCTCTCCGACCTCTGGAGCTGGGCTTGCTGGCATCTTTAGGCTCTGTCCTTCAAATCATGCTCCCCGCTTTGAAATGGCAAAGTATGGGAAGACCTTGATGGAATACAGATGTTTCAGGCGGGAGAGAGGGGGATGTAAAAGGGGTGGGGGAGTTGTACTACTGGTTAAGGAGAATAACACAGCTGTACTGCGGGAGGACACCTCGGAGGGCTCATACAGTGAGGCAATATGGGTAGAGTTCAGGAATAGGAAGGGTGTAGCCACAATGTTGGGGGTTTACTATAGGCCACCCAAGAGCCAGCAGGAGATAGAGGAACAGATATGTAGGCAGATTTTGGCCAGGTGTAAAAGTAACAGGGTTGTTGTGGTGGGAGATTTTAACTTCCCCTATACTGACTGGGACTCACTTAGTGCTAGAGGCATGAATGGGGCAGAGTTTGTCAGGAGCATCCAGGTGGGCTTCTAGAAACAGTATGTAGATAGTCCAACTAGGGGAGGGGCTGTACTGGACCTGGTATTGGGGAATGAGCCCAGCCAGGTGGTCGACGTTTCAGTAGGGGAGCAGTTCGGGAACAGTGATCACAACTCAGTAAGCTTTAAGGTACTAATGGATAAAGATAAGTGTAATCCTCAAGTGAAGGTGCTAAATTGGGGGAAGGCTAATTACAACAATATTGGGCAGGAACTGAAGAATGTAGATTGGGAGCAGATGTTTGAGGGCAAATCAACATCTGGCATGTGGGAGGCTTTCACGTGTAAGTTGATAGGAATTCAGGACCGGCACATTCCTGTAAGAATGAAGGATAAGTATGGCAAGTTTCGGGAATCTTGGATAACAAGGGATATTGTGAGCCTAGTCAAAGAGAAAAAGGAAGCATTTGTCATGGCCAGGAGGCTGGGAACACACAAAGCAAGTGTGGAATACAAGGAAAGTAGAAAGAAACTTAAGCAAGGAGTAAAGAGGGCTAAAAGGGGTCATGAAAAATAATTGGCCAGTAGGATTAAGGAAAATCCCAAGGCTTTTTATTAATATATAAAGAGCAAGAGGGTAGCCAGGGAGCGGGTTGGCCCACTCAAGGACAGTGGAGGGAATCTATGCGTGGAGCCAGAGGAAATGGGCAAGGTATTAAATGAGTACTTTGCGTCAGTATTCATCAAAGAGAAGGACTTGGTGGATGATGAGTCTGGGGAAGGGTGTGTAGATAGTTTGTCATGTTGAGATCTAAAAGAGGAGATATTGGGGGTCTTGAGAAACATTAAGGTAGACAGGTCCCCAGGGCCTGATGGGATATACCCCAGAATACTGAGAGGCGCAAGGGAGGAAATTGCTGGGGCCTTGAGAGAACTCTTTGTATCCTCACTGGCTACAGGGGAGGTCCCAGAGGATTGGAGAATAGCCACTGTTGTTCCTTTGTTTAAGAAGGGTAGCAAAGATAATCCAGGTAATTACAGGCCGGTGAGCCTTACGTCAGTGGTAGGGAAATTATTGGAGCGGATTCTTTGAGACAGGATTTACTCCCACTTGGAAATAAGTGAATGTACTAGTGAGAGGCAACATGATTTTGTGAAGGGAAGGTCGTGTTTCACTATCTTGATCGAGTTTTGAGAGGAAGTGGCAAAGATAATTAATGAAGGTAGGGCAGTGGATGTTGTCTACATGGACTTCAGTAAGGCCTTTGACAAGGTCCCTCATGGCAGATTGGTACAGAAGGTGAAGTCACATGGGATCAGAAGTGAGCTGGCAAGGTGGATACAGAACTGGCTCGGTCATAGAAGACAGTGGAAGGGTGCATTTCTGAATGGAGGGCTGTGACAAGTGGTGTTCCTCAGGGATCAGTGCTGGGACCTTTGCTATAAATCATTTGGAGGAAAATGTAACTGGTTTAATCAATAAGTTTGCAGACGACGCAAAGGCTGGTGGATTTGTGGATAGCGATGAGGATACAGATCGGTTGGAGACTTGGGCGGAGAGATGGCAGATGGAGTTTAATCCAGACAAATGTGAGGTAATGCATTTTGGAAGGTGTAATAAAGATAGGATATATACAGTAAATGGCAGAACCCTTAAGAGTATTGATAGGTAAAGGGATCTGGCTGTACAGGTACACAGGTCACTGAAAGTGGCAATGCAGGTGGAGAAGGTAGTCAAGAAGGCATACGACATGCTTGCCTTCATCGGCCAGGGCATTGAGTTTAAAAATTGGCAAGTCATGTTGCAGCTTTATAGAACCTTAGTTAGGCCGCAATTGGAATAGTGTTCAATTCTGGTCACCACACTACCAGAAGGATGTGGAGGCTTTGGAGAGGGTACAGAAAAGATTTACCAGGATGTTGCCTGGCATGGAGGGCGTTAGCTATGAGGAGAAGTTGGAGAAACTTGGTTTGTTCTCACTGGAATGACAGAGGTTGAGGTGGCAACCTGATAGAAGTCTACAAGATTGAGGGGCATGGGCAGAGTGGATAGTCAGAAGCTTTTTCTCAGGATGGAAGAGTCAATTACTAGGGGGCATAAGTTTAAGGTGCGAGGGGCAAGGTTTAAAGGAGATGTACAAGGTAAGTTTTTTTTAAACATAGAGGGTGGTGACTGCCTGGAACTCTTTGCCGGGGGAGGTAGTGGAAACAGATACAATAGTGACTTTTAAGGGCCGTCTGGACAAATACATGACTAAGATGGGAATAGAGGGATATGGTCCCCGGAAGGGTCAGGGGTTTTAGTTCAGTTGGGCAGCATGGTCGATGCAGGCTTGGAGGGCCAAAGGGCCTGTTCTGGTGCTGTAATTTTCTTTGTTCTTTGAAAACCTGCCTGTTTCTCTGGGAGAAACACGCCAGTTTTCAGTCTGAACCTGACACTGCCATTCTTTGGGAAAATTCCACCCCCAGACTTTTCAGATACTTCTAATGAGACCTACCCACCACTTTATAAATCTTGCTTAAGCTGTGGACAGCCTTATTCATCCTTCCCTGCAAAAACCTCCTATTTCCACCTAAATCACATCTAAAGAATCGTTTATACAAACACTCAATCGTCAAACTTTTGAGACATATTTTGTTAAGCAAAAATCATGAGATCTATTTTATATGGATCATAGGTGGAATTTTCTATGCCCCCACAGTGTGTTTTACAGCCGCCCCCTTTGAAGAAGATCCCACTGCTGTCAACAGGGTTTCCATCATGTACAGCCCCCCCTGCCGGGAAACCTGCAGAGGGGATTCACCATCGGCATGATTGAAAGATCCCAATGATAACTGCTGGAAAAGTCTAGCCTATAAACAGAATTTTCTACACACCCCGCCATATGTTTTGGGGCAGCGGAGGTGGCCCACCATTGACTGACAGTGGGATCTTCTAGTCCTGCTGTTGTCAGAGGTTTCCTGTTAAATGTACCCCTCACCGTTGGGAGACACATTGTGGGGCTGTGCTGTCAGCAGGACCAGCAGATCCCACCAGCATGAACAACCAGAAAATTCCGGCCAATTTTTTGTGGGGTTGACATGCATGCTTGATTTGGGTCCAAGTGAAATGCAACAAAGTCTACTGCAATAGAACAAATTAAAAACCAACACAAGAGAATTCATTAATTATTGAACATTTATTTATTTTATAACATTACAAACTATATACATTTCACCTAACATAAATGTTAAGTGAATTTATCAGTTCGTTTTTATTTGTATTTATACACTTACAATGCAATTGAATGATTAATATCTCCAAGATTATACTTTGAAATTTTTGGACTTTGATTCCAGAAAATCTACAATCAACATTTACACAAAGCATATGAAAAATTATACTTTTGGCCCAAAATGCATGAGATCAACTTTTACATGAGATCAACTTTTCAATGAGTATATATAGAATTTTTATTTCTATACTCTTGGCAGATTTTCATCATTTTCTTAAAAAGGCATGTCTGCGGGCGGGGGCGGTACAAGGGGGTGACATGGCGATCACAATGTGACCGGACATCCTGTTGAATTGAGCGTGTACAGAGTCAGGGCCAGCTCACGCTGAATCACTGAGCAAGAGGGAGTTGTAGGTAGGCCAGAGGGAAGGGATGATGTGTGTGGCAATTCACTGGAGAGTTATGTCTCAGATGTGTCTGCTGCAGAGTTCCCATGATGAATTCAGTGGGGTGGCTTTTGGGAGAAGACTGATGGACACGCACACGCACGGTGCATTGGTAGGCTTACATCAGAACTTCTTGTCACATTCAGGAGCATTCCTTCATCTCAGGCTCCAAGCACCCCCTCACCCACCATGAAATGTATCTTTGTTTCTCCCCTAGCTCCCCTTCCTTATGCCCTCTCAAGCTCATCTTGTCCATGAGACCCATCTCCTGCTCTCTTGAACCTATTCCTATTAAATCACTGACCACTCAAGTTCTCTTCCTGGCACCTGTATTGACTGATGTTGCTAACAGTTTGCGCTCCTCAGGTTCTGTCCTTATCTCCTTCAAATCCTATTATCACCCCCTCTCCTCAGAAAACCACTTGATATGTTTGTCCCTGTAAACTATTACCAAAACTTCAAGCTCCCTTTCTTCTCCGAAGTTCTTGACCATGTGTCAAGTTCCAAATTTGTGCCCATCTTTCCAAGGGCTCTTGAATCCCTCCAATTAGGTTTCTGACCCTGTCTCAGTACCGAGACAGCACTTAATGTGATGGTTAAAAAGGTAAATATTTCCTCCTCATCCTTCTCAGTCATTGACATAATTGATCACACTATTCGGCTTCTCCACTGTCATCCAATTGGGTGGGCACAAAGAGCTGGCATAGACATGACACAGTAAGAAGTCTCACAACACCAGGTTAAAGTCCAACAGGTTTATTTTCGTGAGGCACAAATGAGGTAAGAAGCTCAGCTCTTGGTCAACAGTGACACCAAGGTTATGAGCAGACTGTGCTAATCTTACTGTTTCCAGGCAGAGGGATGGAGTCAGTATCTTGGGAACAGATATCGTCAGGTTCTGTCCCTGTCTCCTGAAGGCTGAAAACAGTGTCTTAAGTCTTCCCAATATTTAGATGCAGGAAATTTCTGCTCATCCATTATTGGATGTTGGACAAGCAGTATGATAATTTAGAGACAGTGGAGCGGTTGAAAGAAGTGATGGTGAGATAAAGAATACAATCAATCAGTATGGTTACAACACTGAAGGCCATTCTGTCTGTCATGTCTAATGTGGAGATGCCGGCGTTGGACTGGGGCAAACACAGTAAGAAATCTCAACGCCAGGTTAAAGTTCAACAGGTATATTTGGTAGCAAAAGCCACTAGTGGAAACAGTGAGATTAGCACAGTCTGCTCATAACCTTGGTGTCACTGTTGACCAAGAGCTGAGCTTCTTACCTCATTTGTGCCTCACGAAGATAATCTATTTCCACCTTCATAACATCTCCTGCTTTGACCCCTGTCTCAGCTCATCTGTTACTGAAACCCTCAATCATGTCTTTGTTAACTCTAGATGTGACAATTCCAACAGATGCTTAGTTAGTGTCCAACATTCTATCCTCCATAAACTCTGCTGTTCATGTTTTAACATGTCACAAGTCTGGTTCACTTTTCACCTGTGACCTACATTTAGTTCCAGGATTTTGACCTAGCGACAGTGAAGGAATGGTGATAGACCTCCAAGTCGGGATGGAGTGGCTTGGAGGGGAATTTCCAGATGGTGGTGTTCTCAGGTATTTGCTGCTCTTGTCCTTCTAGACGGTATTAGTTGTTTGTTTGGAAGGTGCTGGCTAAGGAATCTTGGTGAGTTCCTGAAGTGCATCTTGTAGATGGTACACACAGCTACCACTGTTCGTCAATGGTGGAGGGATTGAATGTTTGTGGAAGGGTTAGCGATCAAGCGGGATACTTTGTCCTGGATAATGTTGAGCTTCTTGAGTGTTGTTGGAGCTGCACTCACCCAGGCAAATGATAAGTATTCCGTTTCACTCTTGACTTGTGCCTTGTAGATGGTGGACAGGCTCTGGGGAGTCAGGAGGTGAGTTACTTGCCACAGGATTCCTAGCCTTTGACCTGCTCTTGTAGCCACAGTATTTACATGGCTAGTACAGTTCATTTTCTAGTCAATGGTAACCTCCAGGATGTTGATAGTGGGGGATTCAGCAATAGTAATTGAATGTCAAGGGGCGATGGTTAGATCCTTTCTTGTTGGAGACAGTCATTGCCTGGCTCTTGTGTGGCACAAATGTTACTTGCCACCTGTCAGCCCAAGTTTGGATATTGTCCAGGTCTTGCTGCATTTGAACATGGACTGCTTCAGTATCTGAGGAATCGTGAATGGTACTAAACATTGTTCAGTCATCAGCGAACATCCTCATTTTTGACCTCATGATGAAAGGAAGATCATTGATGAAGCAGCTGAAGCTGGACTTAGGACACTACCCTGAGGAACTCCTGTTGTAATGTTCAGGAGCTGAGATGATTGACCTCTAGCTATCACAACCATCTTTCTAATTCCAACCAAGGGAGGGTTTTCCCCCCGATTCCCATTGACTCCAGTTTTGCTAAGACTCAGTCAAGTACTGCCTTGATGTCAAGGGCAGCCACTATCACTTCAGCTCTTGAGTTCAGTTCTTTTGTCCGTGTTTGAACCAAGGCTGTAAAGAGGTCAGAAGCTGAGTGACGCTGGCAGAATCCAAACTGAGCAGATTATGCTGAGTAAATGCTGTTGATGACCCCTTCCATCACTTTAGTGATAATCAAGAGCAGACTGATGGGGTGCTAATTGGCCAGATTGGATTTGTCCTGTTCCTTGTGCACAGGACATAACTAGGCAATTTTCCACATTGCCAGACAGATGCCAGTGTTGTAGCTGTACTGGAATAGCTTGGCTAGGAGTGCAGCAAGTCCTGGAGCACAAGTCTTTAGTACTATTGCCAGAATATTGTCAGGACCCATGGCCTTTTCAGTATCCAGTGCTTTTCAGCCATTTCTTGGTATCAAGTGGAGTGAATTGAATTGACTGATGCTGAGGACCTCCCAAGGAGGCCGAGATGGATCATCCACTCGACACTTCTGGTTGATGATTTTTGCTAATGCTTCGACCGTATAGTGATCCTCTGCAGTCTATGTACTCTAGGCACACCCTACATGCTGTTAGGGATGGAGTTCCAGGATTTTGATCCAGTGATAGTTCCAAGTTAGGTTGATATGGGACTTGGGGGAAGCCTGCAGGTGATGCTGTTCCCATGCATCTGCTGCACTGGTCTTTCTAGGTGGTAGAGGTTTTGTTGGGGTCTTTGTGAGTTGTAGATGTTATGCACTGCTGCCATTGTGCATCAGTGATGGAGTGAATAAATGTCTAAGATGGTGGATGGGACACTGAACAAAGAGCCTGCTTTGTCTTCAATATTGTCTAACTTGAGTATATTTGGAGTTGCACTTATCAGGCAAGTGAGAGTAGTATCCCATCACACTCCTGACTTATGCCTTGTAGATTGTGAACATGCCTTGGAAAGTGAGACCAATGCAGAGTCCTGGTGGAGACCAAGTTCTGTCTTCATATTGAGAACGCCTTTCATTGTATTGTATAGCAACACAACCATGTTAAATGTGATAGGTTTAGAACCAGCAGCTCAAAATTGAACAACCAGGTGGTGCTCTGGGCCATCAGCAACTGCAGAAATGTATTCCACCACAATTGGTAACCTCATGGTCTGTTCCTGTCATGGCATATCCCTCACTCTACTGTGAACATCCAGTCTGGGAAGTAACCCAGGTTTATTGAGGATTGTAGGACAGCTATCCAGGAGCAACACCAAATATAATCAAGAATGAGGTGCCAGCCTGGTGAGGCTACAATGCAAGAGTGTAGGGATGCCAAACTGTGGAAGCAGCATACTATAGATTCAGCTAAGCAATTTCACAACCAACAGATCAGACCAAATCTCTGCAGTACTACCATATCCAGTTGTGAATAGTGATGGATAATTAAACAGCTAAGGAATTCCTCGGGGCAGTGTCCTGACCCAATTACCTTAAGCTGCTTTATCAATACTATTCTCTCCATCATAGGATCTGAATTGAGCATGTTTGCAGATGATTGCAGAGTGTTAATTCCATTTATAAACCACAGATAATGGCTGATAAGTGGCAAGTAGCATCCATGCCACACGAGGCAGGTAATGAGCATCTCCTACAAATAATCTAACCATTTCCACTTGATGTTCAATGGCATTATTATCGTTGAATCCCAAATCAACATCCCGGAATGCCACCATTTTTCCAAAACTTAACTGATCCAGCCACAAATACTTTGGCTACAGGAGCAGGTCAGAGTATTTTGATTGCAATTCCCTGACTTCCAAAGCCTTTCCATCGTCTACAAGGGAATGACTAGGAGTGTGATTGAATACATTCCACGTGCCTCTGGTGCCATATGTGAAGGAATGCTCTGTTCTGAGAAGAATGGCTCTGGAAGGACAATTCTGATACCACAAATATGCATTGCAATACAATCTGAGCATTAAACAATTTATTGCATAAACAACTTGACATTCATCTAAGTACTAGCCTGGGCCTTGTAAGAATTGGGAAGAGAAGTTGAAGGGAAGATGCTGGAAGGCTTGAAATTTTTGGTGGATTTTCTGATTAGCATCAATGTATTTTGTGTCCCAGAGATGTTTCTGCCTGTTAATTTTGTAATGTAGCCATCACTGTGTTTGCACTATGACATGGCCGATTTTGGAGAAACAGTGTCTTAATTGCATTTTTTTAATTGGTCTGCTTTGTTGAAGCAAAAGACTTGTTCCAATAATTAGCTTTCATTTTCTCGCTGAAGGAATATCATTGCTGTGTAAACTCCAGGAAGAAAACCTCGCTTAGCTTTTCATTCTTTGAGTGATTAATGCTATTTTGAAACATTTTAATTTTGCTTTTAGTGTGATTTACGGCACTATAATTAGCTGCAACATTTCTTTATATTCATTTTTCTCAACCCTCTGAAATATGTTTAACCTCTTCCCAAATGGTTCTACTTTTCTTTTCCCATCCCTGAGAGAAATGAACAAAATTACAGAAGGTGTTCCTTGGAATGCAATTTGCAGAATGAGGTGAAAAGTATATTTGATACTTTATGGATGAGAAAATATTTGGAGATTTTGGGCAGTAAGTAGATGAGAACTGCTGACTTTGACATTTTGAATTTACAATTACATAATACTTACACATAGTACATTATAGAAAATCTGTCATAACTTGCTAATTTAATACAAAGTTATTTTTTTATAATTTCTGTTTGAAATTATCATAAAACATTAATTGATGTTGGACTTGGTGAATATTCCTGCCACTGCAGTGCTGACTTATTTTGATAATATGCTCTTCAGGTGATAAGAAAATGAATAAATCAGTGAGTTGCTTTCTGAATGTTAAGAGCTCCTAGAACGTCTGTTATTGATACATAAACACAGACCTCCGAAAGTGCATGGCCTCACTAGATTAAGAGGTTTATTGATCTATGCAACTTAAGAAGCAGTACTGACACAGTAACTCCATTACTGAGAGGTATGCGTTCGAAAGATGAAATGAATTTCACCTATTAAGTAACCTTCAACTTCCAGAAGTTGCGAGATGATTTATTACTTGTGCAATCAGCAGTTGGTGAAATCACTCACTCTGACAAGTCCATCATTTTCAGCACTGTGAGGTCACAAAAAAAAGATATAATAAAGGTGAAAACAACATTACTCAATAATTACTCTAATTTCTTTTTATTTTAAATTGTAAGCAAAAGTCTTGATTACTACTTCAGACCCTTCTTATTGAGATATAAATTTTGATAATTGGAGACTTTGAACTTATCTTATTTATAATCATGTTTAAAGTATAAAATTCCAGTTATGCATATATGATCAGTCAAATAATTCAAATCAATCTATCTAGTGAAACATTTGTTTAGGCCTGACAATGGACATTGACACCATGTGCAATTACCCCACATCCAGTCCAATAGAGGCAGGTAGCATGGAAACGTTGTGCTGCCTGCTCATCAACATGATTGTATTGTGCAATCCAGTGCAAAGCACAATGCTGACCATCTGCACACTCAGCAGGGCCTCACCATCAAGCATGGTTAACATGGTGTACAGCTGACCTCCACTTCTTAAAGGCAGTCGGTTACTCTTAAAGGGGAGATGCACTCTGGCTATAGCAGCTGCTGAAACAGTGTTTGGAAGACTGGTAATAGAACCAAGAGAAGTTTCCCAGGTTCTCAGATGCATGCTGAAATCTTTAGTAATGGAGCTGTAAAGGAGGAGGGAGGCCTTGTTTCTACTGGGTGCCAGGAGGCTCTGAAGGCACACTCTGCAAAGGGAATAGAGTAGATGACCAGACTGGTCAATTCCTGGAGTCTGGCTTGAGGATCTGGCCCAGTTGTAGGAAAACTTCAATTACTTCTCAAGGTTGGTCAAGATCAGTGAATATACCCTCAAATAATATCTTCTACCCACCACAACAACACATCTTTCATGTTGCTTCGTGCACCAAAGTCCAATCACTCATCCATCAGCTATCAGGACTCATACCTAACATTCCAATGTTCCATTCTATGTTCACACACTTGCCAATACTGCCAGCCTGTCACCCATCTTTTGCAGTTTCCACATATCCATATGTATTAGCTATTCAGCTATGACTGGCATATTGCCCAAACAAAATGAAACATTCTCACTGACATTCTTTTGTCTCTCTTCCAGGACAAGGTCGAACATAACGACGTAGAGCAGTAGAGAACTGGTGGTGCCAGGCATGTGTGCATTGCCTGAGCCCTTGAAGGCAGTGCTTCACATCATGGAGCTGACTATAACTGAGGCCTTTGTACTTGAGTCACTGAGAAGGTTCAGAATGATGGTATATCCCTGCCATATACACTTTCTGAAATCCCACTTCACCCTTTTCCCATTCTATGGCATGAAATACAAACTCTCGATGGTGTGACCATGTACCTCTTACTTTCCACTCCACCCCTTTTGTATGTTTGTTTTCAGATACCAGAGATTTGCTACCTGGCTAGCCAATGCAGCCTCACTATCAATGGTGAAAGCAACATCAGACTTCTGACACAAACATTTGGAGTGATCTTGAGCCTGCAGTCTCCATCCGCGGGAATGATGGCAGGGCTACAAGATTCAGCGAAACCCCAGAAGTCTCAGATCTCACCAGTGAGATCATAACTTCCAATTTTTGCCAGCTCTCACCAGTGACATAATCAATGCGTGACCCTGATTTAGATATATTTTAATATATTTACATTTCATTAACCCCCACCACTCGCCATTGTACACGCCACCCACCCTCACCCGACCACCAATTGATATGTAGGCCGAGATTTTATGACCCCACTCGGGCGAGGCTCGTAAAATTCCGCTCGAGGCCAACAGAGAATTCCATTCTGTGAGCCTCGCCCACCCCATCCACAGAACCATGTGTCAGCAGTCAATGGCACCGTGCATCATTGGGGATTCCACTAGCTAAGCAAAGTTTCGTGCCCACTCTTCCTCTAGTAAGAACAAATTAAGACGTTTAAGTTGTCTCTATCACCTCCCTAATACAATGCAGCATGGAGAACTGTGAAATCATGGAAATCTTGACTGCTCCCACTTGGAAAGACCCTGAGACATAAAAGTTGAGGACACGGTTGTCTTCATAGGAACTAGCATGCCTCCTAACCCCACTGTACAGCTTTAGGTCCAGCTGCAATAGATAGCACTGTTAAGTTATCACTTCCTTGGTAAAATATGGGCACTTCATGCACTGCATGGTGGCACAGTGGTTAGCACTGCTGCCTCACAGCCTGGGTTCGATACCAGCCTTGGGTGATTGTCAGTATGGAGTTTGCACGTTCTCCCCGTGTCTGGGTGGGTTTCCTCAGTGCTTCAGTTTCCTCCCATAGTCCAAAGATGTGCAGGGTAGGTTGACTGGCCATGCTAAATTGTCCCTTAGGGGGATTAGCGGGGTAAATATGCAGGATTATGGGAATAGGGCCTGGCTAGAATGTTCGGTCTGAGAGTCTGTAGATTTAATGGGCCAAATGGCCTCCTTCTGCACTGTAGGATTCTATTCTATGCTCCTAGCTGAGGTGCAAGTAGATGTGTTCCCTAAAGACCTGGAGTGGATAGGGCCTTCAATGAGAATTCCCTTTTTCCTCCTTCTGATCATAGTTTTCTTCCTCTGCTCAGTCTGCATGATTTGCACGAGGGATTGCAATTATAACCCCCCACTAATGTGGATACAAAGCTAATGTGGGTCCATTACAAGCAGAGTCAGGAGAATTAAGGAAATAGCAGAGAAACTGAACAAATACTTTGTGTCTGTGCTCAGAGAGTTAGAATCTTCTCAGAAATAATGGAGAATCAAGGGACTAGTTTAAAAGAACTGCAAGATATAAATATTTGTAAAAATTAATGGGACTTAAATTCCCTGGATCGCATGATCCACACCCAGAGTGTTGAAAGAGGTGGTTGTAGAGACAGTAGATGCTTTAGTAGTCATCTTCAAAATTCTATAAATTCTGGAATGGTTTCTGCAAATTGGAAGGTGGTAAACTTTTTAAGAAATGAGGGGGAGAGAAAACGAGGAGCTACAAACCTTTTAGCCTGATATCAGTAGTAGGGAAAATGCTCAAATCGATAATAAAGGATATAATTACAGGATACTTGGAAAATAATGATAGTATTGGACTGAGTCATCATGGATTTGTGCAAGAGAAATCATGTTTAACAAATCTGTTTAAGATTTTTGAGGATGTAACTAGCAGAATAGATAAGGGGGAACCGGTGGATGAGTATATTTAGATTTTCATGAAGCTTTTGAAAAGATCCAACGCAAGCACAATTAGGGCACACAGGATTGGGAGGTGGGTGGGGAATATATTGGCATTGATTGAAAATCAGTTAACAGAGAATAGGAATATATGGGCCATTCTCAGGTTGGCGGGCTATGACTAGTGGACTACCACAAAGGTCAGTGCCTGAGTCTTAGCTGTTCACGATCTATATCAATAATTTGGATGCAAGGATTAGATGACACAAAACTAAGTGTGAGTTGTGAGGACTATACAAGGAAACTTCATGGGGATTTGGAGAGGCAAAGCGAGTGGACAAAAATCTGGCAGATGGAATACAATGTAGGAAAATAGAAGGTTATCCACTTTGGTAGGAAAAATAGAAATAGGATATTTCTTAAAAGGTGAGAGATTGGGGAATGCTGAACTTCAAAGAGATTGTGTTCTTGTCCATGAGTCAGTGAAAGCTAACTTGCAGTCCAGCAAGCAGTTAAGAAGGCAAATGGTATGTTGGCCTTTATTAGAACAGGATTCGAGTATAAGAGTAAATATGTCTTGCTGCAATTATATATAAACTTGTTGAGATCACACCTAGAGTATTATGTGCAATTTTGGACACCTTACCTAAGGAAATATATATTTGCCATTGTGGGAATGCAAAGAAGATTCACCATACAAATTCATAGGAATTGTCCTATGAAGAACCATTTAATAGACTAGGCCTCTATTCTCTGGAATTTAGAAGAATCAGAGGTGATCTCAATCAAACATATGAAATTGTTACAGGGCTCAATTGGATAGGTGCAGGAAGGATGTTGCCTTATGCTCGGAGTTCTAGAACCAGATGATACAGTCTAAGAATAAGGGACAGGGCATTTAAGATTGAGATTAGGAGGAATTTCTTCACTAAGAGGGTGATGATTCTTTGGAATTCTCTGCCGCAGAGGGCTGTGGAGGCTCAGTCATTGAATAAGTTCAGGACTGAAATTGATCAACTTCTACATAGTAAAAACATCAAGGTGTATGGGGATAGTGCAGGAAAATGGTGTAGAAGTAGAAGGTCAGCCATGATCTCACTGGCAGAGTAGGCTCGAAGGGCTGAATGGCCTATTCCTGCTCTTATTTCTTATGTTCTTATAGTGTAATGAAAGTATGCTTTCTCCTGACAGGCCTTGAAAATCCACCAGACTCCTTTGAAAGGTCTGGCACTACTCATTCCAATAACACTCAGCACAGTACTTCCACTAATTCAGCAGCAGCACAAGAAAGTCAAAAATACTTCAGCTGAATATGAATGATGAACCGTTCAGATGGAGAAAGTGAGAGTCCCTTGTATTCATGTTCATCTGCGACTGGTTAGTAGAGGAGAGTGCCCAAAAAAAGCAGTCGGGATGCCAAATCAGCATTAGACATTGTTTGACATCATTCTCCTTTTTCTGGCATACTTGTGCTAATCACATTTCAGTAACTGCATGCTGCTGTTATGTTCACAATATATGTTAATACTGGACAAGTCAAATCCCAGTGTGAAACCTGGCTTGGTAGATCCTAACTTTGTTTTTATTTAGAAACCGGGGAGGTCAGTTACTGAGCACATTCACAAGGGTCTGTCAGTTAAACATTTTATTCTTTGTGTTTAAAAGTTATCAAACAAGAAAAATCTACTACATTACATTAGACAAAAAAGTGACCAGAAAATAATTCAGACTCACACTATTCCTTTTATCCCAGCAATTCTTACAGACACAAAATCCCAGGGAAGATTTATCACTTTCTCAACGCCAAGGCTTCTTGCGTGGATTAGCTCAATTTATAACAGTTTTCTTCCAGTGGACTTCTTGAGCATTTACTAGATAATTTTCTTCAGCCGGTATCTCTCCCAGAGATGGCCAAAAACCACAATCTAAACTGACTATTATTTCTACTTCCCGAGCACCATTTGTTTTCCATGTTAAAAATAAGAGAAAATCAATAAATGGTACAATGTGCTGAAAGTGTAACTTTACTGACATCAAAACATCTTACAAAGTTATTCCTGTTTTTGCTTTCTGCAACTCACCTGTTAACTGAATTTATTACTAGTGATTCAAGGATGAATAGAGGTTTAAAGAAAAAAAGCAACCCTTCTAAGTATGCCATCTATCTCATTTGATATATATTTATATCATTCATAGCATAATGTACTTACACTTGCCGCTCAATGTTGTTTAGCATTTTCTCAATCTGTGATCGATGGATTTCACCATCTACCATGGCAAGATAACTGTAGAGGAATCTAAATGTAGTGTAAGGGATTCGACCACCATCTTCACTCGAGCTTAAAATTTCAAAGGCATACTTCATGGCGTTTGTAATGTTCTGTGAATAAAAAGCAAAGTCTTGCTTTTCACTTGCAAGCAACTTGCATCCTAATATAAATCTATTCTAATATTGTTGCTTTAAAATTTTTCCTTTAGGTCTTCCCGTATTAGGAATAAGCTAAGGAATAACTATGAATTATTTGAACAGACAGAAAATTAGAGCAAAGGTTTGCCTGCCCAATATATTCTCCTGGCACAAGAAGCTCTGCATCAGTAATGTCAACTCACAAAATTACCCATGATATCCTTATTTAAAAGGATAATATTACACTGCATTGAAAGGTAATTAAATTGTGGGATCCTTCCTGAAAGCAGATGTGAGAGGCTAATTAACATTAATGAAACAGATCACAATGCTGTTTTTGTAGTACCTTATTGTGTCCATATTGCACTCCCTACATTATAACAGTGGCTACACTTAAAGTACTTAATTAGATATAAAGTGCTTTGGGATGTCCTAAGGTATTGTTATGGTTCAGGTTAGAAACTCCAACGTACTTTATGGAGACTGCCCGAACCATAAGTTTTGCATCTTGAATTTGGCTAGGATGAGCATGATATGTTTCACTTCAGGTATGATTCAACAACCCTCTGGAGAGTTTTTATCAAACAAAGTTTATTTAAGAATATAGTTAACATGTATAGAAAGAAAATTAGTAATACCTTTTATCAATTACAAACAAGACAGAAAGGAAACAACCTCAATAATGTATTAACCCTTAATTGAATATTAAAGCTGTTCCAACAAACCAAAACCTCTCAAACAAAACCCTTTTCACAGCATAGATTAAAATCTCAGACTGGAATTGAGTCTTTTCAAAGCCTGCACTTTCCTTCCAGAAGAAATATTGCCTTGAGATAACCAGCAGAATCTCCAAATAGGACAGGGAGACAGAGAGAGAGAGACTGCAGCTTCTTTCTTGCTTGAGGCGCCTGCTAAAACTGAAAACTAAACTGTACAAATTTACGGTGAAAACCACTCAGGCCCAGAAATCTCATTATTTCCCTTGTCGGTAGTGTTGGGAACTTCCCAATAAAACTTTTGTTTTCACATCCCATGGAGCCACCTGTCAATATCCAATTGTGTGGCCAAGGAACGTAACTTCGGCTTTTCCAAACTCACTCAGCCAGGTTTACCATCAAGCCCGCCTCCTGAAGTTGATTGAATTATTCTGCCAGATGCTTCAAATGTTCTTTCCATGTCTGATTAAAAATCACCAGATCGTCTATGTACACCACAATTAGGTAGTCCTGAAATGACTTTGTTAGTTAAGCATTGAAATGTGGCTGGGGTGTTTTTCATGCCAAATGACATAACTTTGAATTGGTATAAACCATTTGGTGTCATGAAAGCTAAAAAATCTCCTTCGCCCTTCGGATAAAGGTACTTGCCAGTAACCTTTGAGTAAATCCAGTTTAGAGATAAAAGTTGATTGACCCACCTTCTCAATGCAATCCTCAAGCCATAGAATAGGATAAGAGTCTGATTTCGTAACTGCATTAACTTTCCTATAGTCCACACACAATCGTTGGGTACCACCTGGTTTCGGTACCATCATTATGGGTGAGCACCACTCACTGAAACTCACTTAAATTATGTCATTAAGGATACTTTCAATTTCCTTTTGAACTTGTGCCAATTTTAGAGAGTTAAGTCTATAAGGATGTTGTTTAATTGGAACAGCATTTCCCACATCTACATCATGAATAACCATTCTAGTACATCCCAGTGTATTTCCATATACTTGTCCATGTGATTTTAATAACTTAGATCAATTTGTTTTTCATCTGGAAGGTAACTCAGTAATATATCCCAATTTTTAATAATGTCTTTATTATCCAATTTAACTTGAGGAATGTCAAATTCAGAGTCATCTGGATTCAGTTCTTCATTCTGAGTTATAACCATTAACACATCGTTCTTTTGCTCTCCTTCCCTATCAAAATACCTTTTAAGCATATTCACATGGCACACAGTTTTCCTTCTATCTGGCATTCTTACCAAATAATTCACCTCACTCAATTTCCTTTCGAAATGATAAGGCCCACTAAACCTTGCTTTTAAAGGTTAACTTACCACTGGGAACAGTACTAAGACTGTTTCCCACTAGCAAAACTATGCATTTTTGATTTCATATCTGTTTCCTGTTTCATCACATGCTGTGCTACTTTTAAATGTTGCCCTAGCCAATTCACCTGCTCTATTTCCCTAATTTTTTCCCTAAAATTTGACATGTAGTCCAATAATGTTGTCTCAGAACCCTCACTCACCAATTTCTCCTTAATCAATTTCAGTGGTCCTCTTACCTCATGACCAAAAATCAATTCAAATGGACTGAATTTGGTTTACTCATTAGGTGCACCCCTAATTGCAAAGAGTACAAATGGAATTCCTTTATCCCAATCCTCTGGATAATCTTGACAATAAGCCCTCAACATTGTCTTCAAAGTTTCATGCCACCGTTCTAACGCTCTGTGATTCTGGATGGTACGCAGTTGATTTACTTTGTTTTATTCCTAAAGTATCCTTAACCTCCTTGAACAACTTTGAGGTAAAATTTGATCCTTGATCTGATTGTATTCCTGTGGGTAGTCCATATCTAGTAAAAAAAACTGAAGTAACTCCTGTACAATTCTTTTAGCTGTAATATTACAAAATGGAATGGCCTCTGGAAACCGAATAGACACATTCATTATAGTCAAAAGATATTGATTCCCACTTTTTGTCTCAGGGAGGGGTCCTACGCAATCAATTAAGACCCTTGTAAAATGTTCCTCAAATGCTGGAATGGGTATTACGGGTATTGTTTCTATCACTGTTTGACGTTTCCCTATGACTTGACATGTGTGACATGACTGACAAAATTTAACTACATCTTTATGCAGTCCAGACCAATAAAAATGTTTTTGTATTTTAGCTTGAGTTTTCCTTACTCCCAAATGGCCACCTATTGGTACACCTCATGCTGCTCACAACATCTCCTTTCTATACCCTATCGGCAATATCACTTGATGATCTTCTGCCCACTTCTCATCCACTTGAATAAGTAAAGGTCTCCATTTCCTCACTAAGACTCATTTTTAAAGGTAATAACATTCTGGTATACACCGTGTATGCTTCCTGATACAACAGAAAGATATAGAAATAAAACAATTGTAACTCTGCCAACTTTCCCGAACGAAAACAACTACCTGATCCTCCACCTGTTCTTGTTCTTTCCCAACCATTTGATCAAAAATCATTTCTGATAATTGAACTTCAACTTTCTCATCTACTCTCTTTGATTTCTCCTCTTGTTTTAACCTGTGACTTTGTGATCTTGTTACTACACAATCAGGAAAAATCCTAGGATATGTGTCAAAGAACAATACAGCACAGGAACAGGCCCTTCGGCCCTCCAAGCCTGCGCCGCTCATGTGTCCAACTAGACCATTCATTTGTATCCCTCTATTCCCAGTCTGTTCATGTGGCTATCTAAATAAGTCTTAAACGATCCCAGCATGTCCGCCTCAATCACCTTGCTTGGCAGTGCATTCCAGGCCCCCACCACCCTCTGTAAAATACGTCCCCCTGACATCTGTGTTGAACCTTGCCCCCCTCACCTTGAACCCGTGACCCCTTGTGTTCGTCACCTCCGACCTGGGAAAAAGCTTCCCACTGTTCACCCTATCTATGCCCTTCATAATTTTACACACCTCTATTCGGTCACCCCTCATCCTCCATCTTTCCAGGGAGAACAACCCCAGTTTACCCAATCTCTCCTCATAGCTAAGACCCTCCATACCAGGCAACATCCTGGTAAACCTTTTCTGTACTCTCTCCAAAGCCTCCATGTCCTGGTAGTGTGGCGACCAGAACTGGACGCAGTATTCCAAATGTGGCCTAACCAACGTTCTATACAGCTGCAACATCATATGCCAACTTTTATATTCTATGCCCCGTCCAATAAAGGCAAGCATGCCATATGCCTTCTTAACCACCCTCTCCACCTGTGCTGCCACCTTTAAGGATCTGTGGACTTGTACACCCAGGTCCCTCTGTGTGTCTATACTCCTGATGGTTCTGACATTTATTGTATAGCTCCCCCTTGCATTAGATCTACCGAAATGCATCACTTCGCATTTATCTGGATTAAATTCCATCTGCCATTTCTCCGCCCAGTTCCAGCCTATCTATATCCTGCTGTATTCTCTGACAATGTTCATCACTATCTGCAACTCCAGCAATCTTTGTGTCACCCGCAAACTTACTGATCACATCAGCTACATCTTCCTCCAAATCATTTATATATATCACAAACAGCACAGGTCCCAGTACAGAGCCCTGCGGAACACCACTAGTCATGATGTGGAGATGCCGGAGATGCTGGAGAACACCACTAGTCACAGACCTCCAACAGGAAAAAGACCCCTCCACTGTTACCATCTGTCTTCTATGGCTAAGCCAGTTCTCCACCAGTCTAGCTAGCTCACCTTTTATCCCATGATATTTAACCTTCAACATGATCCAGCTATATCATTACCCAAGATAAACTGTATTCCTGGACAAGATAATTTCTCTATTACTCCTACTACCACTTCACCACTCTTCAGTGGACTCTCCAACCTCACCTTATATAATGGAACACTACTCTTCTTACCCTGAATTCCACACATCACCTTTTCTGGTAATACTCCTCCCAAACTACGTAACTCCTCATCTCTTACCATCAAAGATTGACTTGCTCCTGTATCTCAAAATTTTAACCTCTTTACCTACTCCTCCTGATGCACGAGTAAACTTTACCCGCATAAGTAAATTCTTTTGAGAGATCTGGCACTTTATCAATCAACTCCTGGCCAAGCTGGGCTTTCCTTTACCACTTTAACAAACCCCACTGGCTTATCCTGTTTTACCACATCAGTCTTCCCAGTGTTTTTCTTAAACCACCAACAGTGACTTTACATGGCCTAATTTATTACAATGAAAAATTCTGAGGTTTTTCATTTCTCTTCCACTCTCCTGTATTTCCTTTTCAACTTGAAGTACATTATCTTTATTATCTTCCACAAGATCTCCTTTTCTTTCACCACCTGAGCATTTCTCTTCCCCAGTTTCTATCTCCCAAAGGCTGAAACTGATGTCGGAAACCAAACTTTGATTTATGAACTAATTCATAATCATCTGCCATGTCTGCTGCTGACCTTGCATTTTACGCATTTGCACTTCGAGCATTTCAAGTTCAATTTTTCTTTGCCATGTCTGAAGTTCTAATTCCCTCTCTCTTTTTCCCTTGCCTGCAATTCAAGCAGTCTAATTTCTTTTTGTTCCTCCCTTTTTTTTGTTTTTTCTGCTGTAATGGCCTTCCCCTCCTTTTGCTTTTTCTGCTGCAATTGCATTCCTTTCTTTGGCCCTTTGTTCTGCCAGGGCTATCCTGTTTTGCTACCCTCTCTCTTTCCTTCATTTCAAATTCAAGCTGCTTTAATTCTTTTTCATGTTCAAGCTGTTTCTTTTGTAATTGAATTCTAGCCATTTCCAAGGATTCTGACTATGCTTCTGGCAATTTCTAATACTGTGCTATTGCCACAATTATCTCACCTTTCTTTACCCTGTCGGGCAATGTCAACTGCAATGTTTTTGTCAATTCCAAAAGCTTTTTTTTAGTCACCTTTAGTAAGGTACCTTGCATGACTTCCCTCACCCCAGGAACGTCTTCATTCCTGAAAGAGCCATTATTATTACACAAGGCACAATCGGGAGTGCCTATTTAAACTTGGATACAACACCTGAAAAGAAAATACCAATATGCTCACCACATACTCTTAGAGTTCAAAAATCCCAAATCAAGCAAGAAATATAGATTTTAATCTTGCTAAAGCCCCTAATTGTTATGGCTCAAGTTAGAAACTCCAAAGTTCTTTATGGAGACCATCCAAACCATAGGTTTTTCATCTTGAATTTGGCTAGGATGAGCATGATATGTTTCACTTCAGGCATGATTCAACAACCCTTTAGAGAGCTTTTATCAAACAAAGTGTATTTAAGAATATAGTTAACATGTATAGAAGGAAAATTAGCAATACCTTATATCAATTACAAAAAAAAAGAAAATAACCTCAATAATGTATTAACCCTTAATTGAATATTAAAGCTGTTCCAAAAAACCAAAATCTCTCATAAACAAAACCATTTTCACAGGCTTAACACAGCATTGATTAAAATCTCATTTGAACAAAATTGAGTCTTTTCAAAACCTGCACTTTCCTTCCAAAAGGCAAACATTGCCTGCAATAACCAGCAAAATTTCCAAATAGAACAGGGAGAGAGAGAGACTTTAGCTTCTTTCTTGCTTGATGCCCCTGCTAAAACTAAACTGCAGCCTCAAAACTGAAACATTAAACCCACTTGAAAACAAAATGTCCAAAAACACATGACCTTTTCTCCTAACAATACAGGATCGTAAAACTAATCCCAGAATAAACACAGCCTCATTTACCACTTAAGAAGCAATAAAGGGACCCACCATTGTCAGCCTGGCAACAATGACATCACTGAAGCTGTGAGTTAAGAAAGCACTGAAACTGTGAGCCGCAGAAACCATGTTTTAAAAAAATCTTTCTGAAAGGGACACTAATGTCACAGTATGGCACTGTATAAATGCAAGTTTATCATTTTGTCTTTTAATTGAAGAAGCACTGAAGATCTGTCTATTATAATTGAAAATAATCCTGCAAGTCCGCATACAAAACCTTACATCCTGTTCTCATTCTTTTTGAAACACTTTTGTGTCAACTTTTTCCTATTATGACTTCTAAATTCATATTTGTAATACAAATTGCTGCTGTAAGTCTGTCGCTGTAATTGCACAATATGGTCAAGCTTACTTCTTTCACATTTCCTAAAAATTCTTTTAAAAAATTAATCCAAACTTTATTTCTCAGCAAATAAAATTCAAGGGCAGTATTTTAGCTGTAGCATGCCGCTTCCCAAGGTGAAATAGGTACTGGGGGTGCCACTTCTGTTTTGCATTTTGCTGGTTCCCAGGCGATTCCAATTAAAATTTAAGTGTTGGCGGCACGCCTGAAGGACACGTGTAGTCATGCTGGAGGATGCTTTCCAGGAATGAAACCTGCAGTTAGCTGACAATGCACCATGTACAGGCATGCTATAAAATAGTCTTCTGGACAAATAGGGAGGCTCTTCATCACAGCCACAATTTTCCTGCCCAACTGCAATGCAATTAATATAAGACTTATTGACATCAAATTTAAGATTCACTTGTAAGTCATTCACATTACATTGGTTCTACTTTATTCGAGTGTGTATCATCATCATTTGTTGAGACTAACATAATCAGAGAGTTAAATGTATTGGCATGCCTCTTGTTGACACACATTGATTGTTATAGGGGAGTTAAGGATATTTCTTTATTGTACATGAAACGATTTGTTTTTGCATTCACTTTTTATTGAGTGCTTATGTTGGTGCCTAGTGTTGTACTTGCTGCCCTTTGGGACATGGCTGAACTTGGAGGCTCAACTGATTCTCCCTTCTATGCAATGTAAAGGATCTTGTGCAAGATCACTCCCAGCAGAGACAATTGCACTCTGTTGTATTCCATTGAGAAAGAAAGACTTTAGGAGAGGGATACATCATCTGGGACTAACTAAGGAAGTTAAAGATCGTATCAATTTAAAAGAAAAAGCTTACAATACTGTGAGGATTAGTGGTCGGTCAGAAAATTGGATAGATTTTAGAAATCAGCAATTAATGTCTAAAAAATAAATGGAGAAATTGGAGTATGAGAGATATAAAACCAGATAGTAAGAGCTTCGATAAGTATTTAAAGAGGAAAAGAGTAATTGCTGTTCACCTTCAGGGTGAAACCAGAAAATTTATAATGGGAACAAGGAAATGGTGGAAGTACTAGACAGGTATTCCACTGATTCATGACCCTTTAAGAGAAGTCATTTCTCCTTGTGTCTGTTTTAAATCTGCTATTCCTTATCCTAAATCTATGACCTCTTGTTCTAGATTGCTCCACAAGAGGAAACATTCTCTCTATGCCTACTTTGTCAATCTCCTTTATCATCTTACATACCTCATTTAGATCTCCTCTCATTCTTTTAAACTCGAGAGAATATAAACCTAAACTGCTCAATCTCTCTTCATAAGACAAACCCCTTATCTCTAGAATCAATCTTTTGAACCTCCTGTGAACTGCCTCCAATGAAACTACATACCTCCTCAAGTAAGAGGACCAAAATTGTACACGATACTCCAGGTGCGGTCTTGTACAGTTGTAGCAACACTTCCTTGCTTTTGTACTTTATTCCTTTAGCAATAAATGCCAAAATTCTATTTGCCTTCCTTATTACCTGCTGTACTTGCACACTAGTTTTCTGCAATTTGTTCACCTAGGTCATTCTGCACCAAAGCACTCCAAAGTTTCTCTCCATTTCGATAATAAGTTGCCTTTCTAATTTTTTGCGACCAAAGTGGATAACCTCACACTATTCAAGTTAAGCTCCATCTGCCAAATTTTGGCTCATTTACACTTCTTATTCATTTTTTACAACTTACTATCCCACCTATTTTAGTATCATTTTAGTGACAAGGTGTACGTCAAAGGTTATTTCACAAAATAAGAGCTCATGGTGTAAGTAATAACATATTAGCATGAACAGAGGATTGGTCCGCTAACAGGAAGCAGAAAGTAGGGATAAATGGGTCATTTTCAGGTTGGCAAGCTGTTACTGGCGGAGTGCCACTGGGATCAGTGCTGGGGCCTCAACAATTTACAATTTATATCAATTAGCTGGATGAAGGGACTGTAGGTATAGTAGCTCAATTTGCTGACTACACAAAAATAGGTAGGAAAGTAAGTTGTCAAAAGGACATAAAGAATCTACAGAAGAATTTTAGATTGGTTAAGTTAGTGGGCAAAACTTTGGCAGAAAATGTGAACTTGCCCACTTAGGCAGGAAGAATGGAAAAATGGTGTATTATGTGAATGGAGAGACACTGTAGAACTCTATGATATAGAGGGATTTGAATGTCCTGGTACATGAAAAGTTGGAATGTAGGTGCAGCAAGTTATTAGGAAGGCAAATGGAAAGTTGGTGTTTATTGCAATTGGAATCAAGTATAAAAGTAAGGAAGTTATGCTACAGTTGTACAGGATGTTAGTGAGACCACATCTGGAGTTTTGTGTACAGTTTTAGCGTCCTTACTCAAAAAAGAACAAATTGCATTAGAAACAGAATTGTTGAGTTGGTGATTGTATCCATTCCCATGGAAGCATTATAGAAGGATCTGCTAGACAAGCCCAAAACATATAGCATTGAAGAGCTACTCAAGGATGGGGATAAGTATGAAGCAATCCTTGCAGGTCGATGAAACTTACAGGTCTTAAGTACAATCCCAATAGTTAACACACTTGACAAACCAGAAACTAATGATGATAAGCACAACGAGATGAAGAGCAGTGAACACATTTTTCACACCGTCAATCTGGTAGAAAACATAGATATCATCACACCATCCAAAGATTCAAATGATCTGTCCTCAGAAAGTTGGTAACTACTCACTATTAGCAAAGGTGGACACGGCCAAGTGCAGAACATGTTATGAGGATTCTGAAAGACATGTGTCTACAGATACAAAGGCCATGGCAACACCTACTACTGTGAAATTTTCATTGTACGATGGTTCACTCATTCCATGTGCTGGTTTCATACTTCTGGAGTGCAAGTACAATCAATCCTCCCAAGTGTCAGAGATGTTCTATATGGTGGAGACTAAAGGATTAATGATTGTTGTTATACCCGCATGCATGAGTCATAATTCATGAGATTAATCAGAAACTGTATGGTAGATCAAGCTCAGAAACTACTCTAATCACCTCAGTTCATAACCTAACATTGAAATATCCAGAATATTTCAACAAAATTGATAGTTTGAAGGCACTGCAACATTACAGTGGCAGGAGAATGCAAGCCTATCAATTGATCTCATTGCTGCCACCATGTTGTGTTTTTATAATATATAGGCACAATGCTCATAAGAAATTATGCAAACATGCTATGGGTTCATTTATTTACACTTATCACATAAAATATATATCCAGATAGAAAAATTGAAGGCATCAGCAGTGGGGCTGTGTGTGCTGTGGTGTTCTTCTCACTGGCCAAAGTGAAACTGAGACTGGATCACATGACACACTTCGCTTCTAATGATAGCATGCTGCTATCCCTTAACAGCATATTACAACATACCTTTGCCCCGCAGATCTTCTTGGGGCTAGGGTGATGCCCTGGAGCAGCAATGACTGGTTGCCAACCTGCCTTTAGCTGATCAGTTTCTGAAGAGACAGGTATGTTTTCTAGTACAGTGCGGCCCCATTATAATGCGATGGTTGGGGTCCATAAAATTTTATCGTGAAAAAAGCGGGGTCGTGCTAAATCGGGGTCACGCTAAATTTGCCAATCATGAGCGGGAAAAAAAGGGTCCAATGATTCATCGTGTTATATCCGAATTCGCGCTAAATCGGGGCGCGTTAAATCGGGGTTCTACTGTACTTCAGAAATTGTAACTTCAGTCCCTGCCAAGCTCCGTGAACTTTTTAACAGCTGCAATTGGTATCAATAGGGAGGAGAGCAGGATTCCTGTCCTGCCCTCCCCCTGCATATGATCATTGTTGGAACCAGGGTTGGCACCTTGGAATTGATATGCCGCTGACATTTTTACCTCCCCCTGCCACCTCCCACAACCTTGCCTTCATTCCTGAAAATTTAGCTTGCTGATCAGAAATGATCCTATTGATGGCAGAACAGGTTTGAGGGACTAATTACCTTCTTCCAGTTCCCACATTTCTACACAGTTAACAAATATATGAAACTTAGAATCTGACTTATCCTTTTGAAGACTTATTCTATCTCCACTTTTAATAATGAAATGTTTAATTTTTTACTATTAGATCCCTTGTTTTCTGCAATCTTAATTTTTGACATCTTGGGTAAATTTCCATTCTCCTTTCAATTTCCCAAAATGGTCTGCATTCTATTTGTAGAAATGAAAATATTTCTTGTATGATAGCAAACAGTTGCCAATAGCCCAGGATGTAGCAGAATCTAGTTATAAATAAAAAGTAAAGTACTGAAAGTATGCTTACAGGATCAAGGATGCTGCAACACAATGCAAAAAATTTCATCCATTCAATCTCCACGCCAAAACCACCCACAGTCATTATGCGTCTTAGAATGTCTGGTGGCAGGCCAAGGTCATCCCATTTTTGTTCAATTTCTTTTGATTGTATTATTAATCTTCCATTTACCTTGTAGAGAAAAATGAGAAAAGTTGTTAATTTTTGTAACTGAAAAGCTAATAATCATAGTCATTGATTGAAATAAAACTTTTGAATGATGTTTGAATAAATCACTAATCTAGTTAGAAAAAGATAAAAATGATACATTTATATGGCACTTTATCATTCGCTCCAGGCAAGTACTTTGCAACCAACAAAATTGTTTTTTAAAGTTCGGTTACGTTTGAAATGTGTACAAACATGTCAGCCACATTTGCAGACTAGCAAGGCCCAGTACTTTCAAAATTATAACTTCGATCCCCGACAAGCGCTAAGTAAGTTTATTAACACCTTTAATTGGCTTCAATTAGAAGAAGAACAAGATTTCTGTCCCCCTGCACTGATGATCATTGCTGGTACTGGGATAGGCACCTGGAAATTGTCACGTCATCCAATGCTGACATTTTTGCCTCCACCTGCCCCTGCTTCCATCCTGACTTCAGAGAGCCCCAAAAATTCAGCCCAGGTATTAGACATATCAAGCATGATCTCATCTAATGAGAGGCTGAATGGATTCTTCCAGTTCCTGCATTCCTATACACTTAATTAAGAAATATACAAAATCTGACTTATCCTTTGAAGACTTCTACCTATGGAGCAGGAAATGAAATGAGTGATCAGGCAATCCATGGGCATTTACAACTGTTTCCCATCTACTTCAACCATCAATTGAAAGTCTATGATGATGTTTTGCATCAATTTGCCTGTCCGAATCAACTCACGACTGACTTTTAAGTGGGAACCAAGCAGTTGAGTCTAAGTTAGACAGGGTTTTTTTTAGTTATACAAATCCTACCTACTGTAGAACCCTGATTTTAACACTACAAGCCTTTTAGCTAAGATCAAGCATCAGATCAAGTCCAAATGGGGTGCAATGCCTTATCTTGAATCTTGTTTGTCCCTTTTATGGGGACCATAAATTGGATTCAATTGATTTTGAAATTGGTTTTTGGAGTGAGCAAGGAATGGATTTCCATGTTCAATCTGCTGCAGCAGGAGGAGACCAGAAAGGTGGTTGAGCAGAACCAAGAGGGATAGATGGCCAGAAGAGCAGGAAGTGCGAAGTTGGACTTTCCAGAAAGGGGTGTTCATTCTGGCCAGAAATTATACTTCTGTGGAAAAGTGGATACTGACTACAATTGTTGCCTAAACAGGACCCTTGTCCCCAAGGCGGCCTTCACGACACACGACACACGACAGCGCAGAGTCGCTGAGCAGAAACTGACAGCCAAGTTCCGCACACATGAGGACGGCCTAAACCGGGATGTTGGATTTATGTCACATTATCAGTAACCCCCACAGCTTGCCTCCTGGGCTTGTAGAATCTCACTAGCTGTTCTGTCTGGAGACAATACACATTTCTTTAACCTGTGTTGAATGCTCCCTCCACCCACATTGTCTGTACCTTTAAGACCTGGCTGGCTGTAGGATTCGCATTCTAATCAGTATTCTGTAATTTGATTTTGTCCGTTTGCACTGTTTGAGAGCACATTTCCACTCCATCTGACGAAGGAGCAGTGCTCCGAAAGCTTATGGTATTTGCTACCAAATAAACGTGTTGGACTTTAACCTGGTGTTGTGAGACTTCTTACCGTACCTCACAGTACAGACCAGGGATGAGCTGCTTTGGAGAAGACATGCTGACCAGTTGGTTGTAGCATCGCATCAAAGGTGGGAAGCCTCACAAATGACACAACCATCTATGATGGACTCATTAGTATGGCCCGAGCATGGAGTTCCAGAGTGTGGTGAACCATAGTTGGTTACCACTATGAGTGCTGAGCCATGGATGGTCAGCACTATGGGGTTTGTAGATATGTTACTGTAATTACTGTTGGTGTTAGGGTTGGGCTGTTCTACCTGTTGATATTGTTCTGTGGTACACTCCAGTTGGCTCCGTCTACCAGGGGAAGTATAAAGGTCACTGCACTGCCTGGAGACCCTTTAGTCTGGGATTGTATTGTATATAGTGTGCTCCATTCTTGTCAGTAATAAAAGCCTTTATTTCCCGGGTATATTCTAGCCTCCCGAGTGATTTAATCGCGCATCACAGAGTCAGGGAGGAAGCAGCATCAGCGGCACCAGCCACCTGCAGCCTGTCTGAGAGGGATGCCCACGCTGAGTAGCAAGATCTTCCAAAATCCCTGGAGACTATTCAGGAAAAGGTTCCTGAAGCAAGGAAGCAGCCTATACAAATCCGCTATCCCCCTGATAAACTCATTGGCCGGAATTTTTCCACCCAGCCCACCACGGGAATTGGAGCGGTCGAGGGATGGACAATGGGAAGGCCTGTTGACCTTGGGCGGGATTTTATGCTTTTGGGATGAGCGAGGCTGTAAAATCCCACCCCTCATGTCCATGTGAACTGTCTGAACAGACTTTACATTGGGGACTATAGTGGTTTGCAGTGCTCTGTGTAGTGTATCCGCCATTGTGTGTATATATGTTTCTCCATAGTATGTGTATATGATTTAGTTGTAGGAGTTTTAGATTAAAGGGGGAGGGGTGTGATATATGTATGTTGGGGATTTGGGGTGCATATTGCTCCTCCCAGGGTGGAACCTGGTTAAGCAGTCTCGGATCTGACTGTGGGACAGTGCACACCTATAATAAAGAGTTCCCCAGTGTTTAAGTTGCAAGGTCTACTTTGTAGTTTTTTTTGCACCATAGTTTGATAAGTACATACATAATACTTACTTGTGCATGTAAGGCCCGTAATAAACCAGGTGTAAGTGTTGGTTTGCAGGGGGGCAGGGATGATGATCTTTCTTCTCTTGATCTGCCCGGACGGGATCCTCCATTTGACAGATTTCGAAAGTAACTGCAGAAAAAACATAAATAGAGAATGCTGCCCTGCACATAATCAATCAAAATACTTTATGATGTATGCTTTTTTTACTTGGTAGGTAAAGAAAATTGAAGATATTTTCTATTCAAACTAAAGTTAATTTAAATTATTTTTTCAGTTAAAATATAAGAAGCTTTTATGGCCCTTAAGACTGCTCTGCAATTCAATAGGATCATGGCAGATCTTCTATTTTGGCTCCACCCTATTTCCATATCCCTTCATTTCCTTAATATTCAAAATCGATCAATCTCTGAATATACCGCATAGCTGTGCACCCACACCCCTCTGGGATTGAGAATCTAGAGATTCTCTAAGTGAAGAACTTTCTCCTCGTATCAATTCAAAATGGCTGAATCCTCATCCTGAGGCAGTTGACATGAAATTTGTCTTCCTGGTGCATGATATTTCAGCTGTATGAGTGCCATTTTGTCTCCAAAATGATATTGGTGGCTTGCACGTATTTTTGGTCCCAACTGTCTCGGATGCCGTTTTGATGAAGACATTTCTGGGCATGGAGGAAGGTCCACCACAAGTATGCAAAGCAGGCAGAGGTGATGTTAATTAGTATGTAACACTGATATGACATCAGTTTGGAGCCAATAATATTTCCAACATCTCCTGGGAAGGTCACTGAGGTGAAGCTCTGTATTCCAAGAGAGTGGAATACATTCTCTCTTGCCAGAGAGCAGCAGGCAGTGCAAGCATTCTTTACAAGGGTTTTTGGCTTCTTTATGGTGCAAGGTGCCAGAGGTTAGACTTACCTTGCTTTGTGGATGGAACTTGTCAATTCTGCTGAACATTGGTGTGAAGCCTTGTCTTTTGCACACATGTGCTGGGCTCCTCTATCATTGAGGATGGGAATGTTTGTGGAGCCTCCTCCTCCTCTGGTGAATTATTTAATTGTCCACCATCATTCAGGACTTGATGTGCCAGAACCACAGAACTTAGATCTGATCTATTGGTTGTGGAGATGCTTCTATTAGTTGCTGTTTGACACGCAAGTAGAACTGTTGTAGCTTCATCAGGTTGACACTTCATTTCTAGATATGCTTGGTGCTGCTCCTGGCACGCCCTCCTACACTCTTCATTGAACCAGGGTTGATTCCTGATTTGGTGGTAATGGTAGAGTGGGGGATATGCTGAGCCACGAGATAATAGATTGTGGATGAGTACAATTCTGCTGCTGCTGATGGCCCACAGCGCCTCATGGATTCCCAGTCGTGAGTTACTAGATCAGTTCAAAGTCTATCCCAGTTAGCATGGAGGTAATGGCACACAATACAATGGAGGGTTTCCTCGATGTAAAGACTGGACTTAAACTCCAGAGGGACTGTGGGGTGGTCACTCCTACAGATACTATCATGGACAGGTGTATCTACGACAGACAGGTTGGTGAGCATGAGGTCAAAAATGTTTTTCCCTTTTGTTGGTTACCACACCACCTGCTACAGACCCAGTCTAGCAGCTGCGTCCTTTAGAACTCAGCCAGCTCAGTCTGTGGTGGTGCTACCATTCCACTCTTGGTGATGGATATTGAAGTCCCCACCCAATGTACATTCTGCGTCATTGTCACTCTCAGTGATTCCTTGAAAATAGTGTTCAACATGGCAGAGTGCCGATTCATCAGCTGAAAGGGGATGGTACATGGTAACCAGCAGGAGGTTTTCTTGCCAATGTTTGATCTAAGACCATGAGACCAGTCGATATTGAGAACTCCTGGGGCAACTTGGTCCCGACTGTATACAGCATGTGCTGCTGCCATCTCTTCGTGTCCGTCCTACCAGTGGGATGGTGATCGTAGTAATGTCTGGGAGATTTATCTGTGAGATACAATTCTGTGAGTATGATCATATCTTGACTGGTCTGTAAGATAGCTCTCCCAATTTTGGCACAGGCTCCCAGATGTTAGTAAGGAGAACTTTGCAGAGTCGACAGGACTGGATCTTGTCATTTCCAGTGCCTAGGTGATGTGGTATGATCTGTCTGGTTTTATTCCTTTTACAATGACTTTGTAGCAGTTTGATGCAGCTGAGTTGCTTGCATGGCCATCTCAGAGGGCATTTAAGAGTCAACCACATTGCTCTGAGTCTGGAGTGGCCAGACCAGGTAAGGGCAGTAGATTTCCTTCCCTAAAGGATATTAATGAACAGATTTTTTTTTACAACAATCCACAGTGGTTTCATGGTCATTGTTTGACTTTTAATTCCAGATTTTTTTATTGAATTCAAATTTCATCATCTGTTGAGTGGGATTCAAATCCAGATTGCAAGAGCATATTCCCTGGGTCACTGGATTACTGGTCCATTGACAATACCACTACACCACTTCCCCCCCAAGCGTCAGTGCTCGGACCATTGCTTTTTCTGCGATATGTAAGCGACTTGAATATTAGATTATCGAACACATTTTTAAAATTTTCCAATAACACCAAATTTAGGGAAGGGCAAACAATGAGGATAATGCTAATCAACTGCAAAAGGACAAAGGAAGGCTAGCAGCGTTGTTAGAACTATGGCATTTGTATGATTGTCATGTTTTGGGACTGCCTGTTTAATTTCAGGTAAAATAGAGGATTAATTCTGCCTAACAACAAGCTTTGACGGCTTGCTTACCAATGGTTAAAGAGAGCCCAAGTGGTCTTACTGGAAAGAAGGTGTAAGTTATTCACGCCTGTAAACAATGACAAGGCCAGCTGTGTGGATGATAGATAGACAGGTCAGGTTTAGTGAGATGGCATGACAAACCATGTCAGCGTTAGTAACTGGTTATATTTTAAACTGTTTATTTACTTCCAATATAGAATGGAGTTGGGCATCTAAATGATAGAGATTCAGCATTTCTTCCTGGATATAAAGCCCATGTGATTCAGCTTGCCATGGAGATGGGCTTTGAGAGGGGAATATGCTATAAGAACATGTTGTAGTATTGACTTTTTAAGATTTCCTTGAAAATCACATACAGTTCAGTCTACAAGAATCTGGGAACAAGGAAAAGTGAACAGAATGATAAAGGTAGCTGGTCCTGCATCTTAAATAGAGAAAATGCTAGCCCTGTCAGTTACCATGCCCACAACCTCTCAGCATCCATCTTGTCAAGTCCACTGATCAGGTTCCCACCCGAATATCATTAACAGGCTGGAAGCCCAATTCGCCAGCTGCCTGGGATGCTCGACCATCCCCTACCCCCTCCTAGCGGGAAATCATGCAGGCAAATTTAGTACAGGTTTTGAACAGTGGGGACTAGGCACCTTGGACTCCAAGGGGAACAAGGAGGTCAGTATCCTTTTAAACATTCTTCTGGTATATAGAGGGGGATCACTCAAGTGAACTGGAATATAGGGGTTTGTGCTGGAAGGGAAGGCATGACCTCCGGTGGAATGAGGGTCCCCTGACTGGGCCATCTCATGTTGATATGACAGAGAAGCGGATCACTCTTCAGATGTTCCTTTCAGGCACCTTACTGGTAATAGTGTTGATGCTTTTCTGGTTACTCAGAAAGCCATGCACCTTGCAAAACCAGAAATCTTCCTTGTAGTTTTTTGCACTCCATTCCAAATGTGGGATATCCTTGCTTGAGCCCCAGGTGTTGTCTTAGACCTTCTTTGAATCACAGCTCAAGAGGGGATTACAAGAGTCTCGTTTACACAAAGACCAGATGGCCCAATAGCAGCTCAAACTGTTTCTGGCACACAAAGCCCAGGTCAGAATAAACATCTCCTACTGGAAACACTTAGTCCATGTTCCATCAAGCTTGAGGTGCTCTGTCTCTCATCAGTGCAGATGGTCAGTCCAGCCTCATTGTTTGAGCACAACATTAATTTAGGCACTCTGATCCTTACTAGAGAGCATCACATTTTTGTAATCCTACTTGTCTTTAACCTAGTGGCAACTCTTCTCACATCTCTCAGTGAAATTCATCTTTAGGCTGTGGTTTCACTTTAGCATCTGACAACAGAGCACAATATTAGCATCTCCACTACACACGCATCTACCATAGCTCATACAAAGAGGCACACTAGTCTTTCTATCAGCTCCCCCACCCCACCCCCATTTGACTCCCTAGGAAACCCAGCATGAGGACCACAGGGCCCTCTCTGTGGGATAATGCTCCTGATTTTGGCAGAAAGGATTGTGAGGATTGAAACCTTTTCCAGCAAGAGGCCTGTAAATGAGTCAGTATTGGTGACAGTCCAGGTAGGGGGCTGGGGGAGGGTGGTTGTGGAGAGGGAACATAGTGGTTCATTGTTGAAGTGAGAGGTCTTACAGTGGCTGTCCTGTGAGAGTGGCAAAATGTCAGGAATAAGGTGGCATGATGTTCAATTCAGATCATGCACCAGTCTTCCATCCTCGATACAGATAGAACCTGTGCCCTCTTACATTCCTGCTAGCCTTAAACCTCCTATCAACTGTCCATCATCATTGATAATTCATCCTCAATATGCAAGGAAGGCTTAGGGGAAGAAGCAGTCATAGGCAGGGCTGGAGGCTCGCGATTCAGGCATTGTGAGGGCTTGCCTGGTGCCCTCGCACCATTGCCCACATGAATGCACTGGTGGATCCAGGAGGTTTGGGGGCAAACAGGGCCTTCCACTTTCAGTGGAAAATAATGTGCAACAGCACTAATGATGGGAATCACCCAGACGATGAAACCATAAGTGACAATGAGGCGCCAAGGAGCAGTGTCCATGACTGTGCAAGCTACCTGGTTTGGGCAGCAGCTCCTCAGAGCTGTGCTGGGAGGCAGGAATGGTCACCTTCAGATGCAGGATGACCATGGGAGTTAGACGGACTTGAGGGTCCAAAGATGGGAGGCTGACTGTTTCTGCCACCAGGTATGTCACTGAGCAGTGCACAGGGCTACTGTCTGGGCTGCTCTGTCGGGGCACTCCAATACAGCCCCCAGAGGGTGTTGCGAATAGTGGTCGCATGCTGTGTCCTGCATAACCTGACGCAGCAGCGGGGTGACATGATGGAGGAGGAGGAGGAGGATAAGGAACATGTGGATTTGTCGGGGGAGGAGGAGGACCAGGACGGGATTGAGGAGCAACCCAAGAACATTCCAGAAGATGGAGGATAGAGGCAGGCAGTGTTTAAAAGTGCCAAAGGACCAGGCAGGCTCTCATAGCCTCCAGATTACTCACCTAGGAGGCTCTTTGTCAGGCATCTCAAACCACCCCACCCCTGTAATCCTCAAATCCTGCCTTGCCCAATCCATTCTTCCCCCTCCACCATTGCAGAACCCTTCCCCCCCCCCCCCCCCCCCCCCCCCCCCCCCCCACCGCCACCCCCCCTCACACTTGCCAGAGACCTACTGTAACCCCAACCTCTGAACATTGCTACAGCTTCACTTCCTCCTTCCCACGAGCGGTACTCCCCCTCCCCACCTCCAAGTGTCTATTTGACATAACACTAGGGTGATGGGCCTGAGATGGCAGTGTCAACAAGAAGGTGATGATGACTCGCTGTGAGGGAAACTGTAGTGCTCCCCAGAATCTTATGAAGTCTGGCTTCTGCCTCTCTGATGTTAGCCCACTGACCTCCCACCTCATGCCTGACTGTGAGATGGAGGCACTTTCTTCTGGGCCATAGTAAGGAAGGGGAAATGCCACCAGGTCTGGGCTCATGAACTGGTAAGGCTGCCATACGAGGGTGACTGAGATTGGTCTCATGGGCTGTCAAGTTGGTGAAGCTGGAGGGCATGTGGGAATTTCAAAGGTTAGAGGAGGAGATCAGCCCCTTCCCACCCTCGAGGGAAGCATTAACAGTGACAGGAATGTTGGTTTCAAGATGCAAACATGTTTAACTGTTGGTTTTTACAATCAGTGCCTTTTCTCCTTAACTACATTTCTGTGCCTTCACCTGTGCCAACTCAGTGGTCCTCTACCTTCTTAACTTTCCTGGCCTCTCACTCCTTTTAGGTGTGTCCCCAGAAAGCACATCAGAGCTAGAGGTGGCCTCCTGCATTCCGCATCCCCTGGCCTGTGCTGCCCTTGGCTGGCATCCTCTGGAGTGCCTGGACCTGGAGGGCACTGGTGGCCTTTCAGGTGTCACAGGTCACGAGTCACCGTGGTCTGCCTGCTGCCCAGGACATGAGACAGTGTCAGGAGAGGGGAACGCAGAAGGCCTAGAGACTACCTTGGTGCAAGGCCCCGGGATTCGCTCCTGCGTTTCCTCCTCCCACGGAGCTACTCCATGGGATGGAGGGGCAGCTGGAGTGAGCCCCAGAAGCCTCTGAGTTACCTGATGCTGCCAGCCCTGGAGACCCGCCAATGTCTCAACCATGGAATCATATCTGGTATCTCTCTGAATTTGAGAAGCTGTCACAGGCAAATGACCTACTCGCAAAAAATAAAGAATATTAGCAAAACTACTTGGTGACATCTGCTCAATAGGTAAAGGTAAGCATGGCAATACATCAGCATTAGCATGGCACTCTGATTGACAATACTTTATATTGTAAAAGTGCGCAGATAAGATCAGTGATCATCTTTATGATCGACTTGCAGCTAAGGAAGGTATGCCTTTATACTGCCCAAACGTAGAAGTTAAGAATCGATGATAATGTGAAATGCAATATTACAATATTCAAGCGCTCTTGCCAACTGGAGCCTGTAATTAGAATATTATCCAGATAACATTGTACACCAGAGAGTCCACTTAAAATCTGATCCATTGATGTTTGAAATAGGGCTGGTGTGGATGTTATTCCAAAAGGCAATCTTTTATAATGAAAAAGACTTTTATGAGTAACGATGGTAAGCAATGGTTGAGATTCAGCAGCTGTATTCATCTATAAATATGCTTGTGGAAGATCAATCTTGCTGAATTTCTGCCCACCTTATAACCCAGCAAACAAATCTTCAATTAATGGAAGAGGATATTGATCTGCACACAACACTGGATTTATGCTTTTTTAAAATCACCACAAAGACGAACTGAACCATATGGTTTCATGACAGGCACAATTGGAGTAGCTCTGTCACTTATTGTAACCAGCTCTAACACATCAATGTTAACAAAGTCGTACTAATTCTTCTTCAACCTTGGGATGAATTGCATCTGGCACAACTCTTGCTTTGAGACTTTTTAGATGACTATTAGGCTTTACCTTGATAAAAGCAAAATACTACGGATGCTAGAAACTGAAACAAAATCAGAAAATGCTGGAAAATCTCAGCAGGTCTGACTGTATCTGTGGGGAGAGAATAGAGCCAATGTTTTGACTCTAGAAGATGCTGTTAGACCTGCTGAGATTTTCCAGCATTTTCTGTTTTCGTTTCAGGCTTTATCTTGAGTTTCACTTGAACTTCCTTCATTGAGCCAAGTGTCTCTTCGAATACACTCTTGTGTTTATCCAGAAGGTGCTGTAGGTCTGTTTTGGCATCGACCAATCTGTTGACAGTCAAGTTTAATCTTTTCCAACCATGATCTCCCAAATAGAACTGGAAAATTACCATGAATCAAATGGAGAGGCAACTCCTCTTTGTCCATTCAATTCTGCATTGACCATGATATAACCTTCTAAGGGCATAATCTCTTCCATGTATGTCTTAAAATCAAATCAGTTGGTTTTAAAGGAAGATGCTTCAGCTTTTGTTAGTATGTAGTCTCAGGAAGTAAAGTTACAGCAGCACCAGTATCAATAGATACTTCACTTAACTTCGGATTCACCCAGAGTCTATGTGATTCACTTTGTACGGATAAGATATTCAATTGGAGCGCTTCATATATTTCTGCACATTCTATTGTTCACAGTCGTAATTCTTTTCAACCATATTGCAAGTTATTTTTGTAGAATTCAACTTATTCTTTAAGTTACACAGATACTTCTTCTGAATATTATTCTCAGGGAAAGCTGGTCTAGCCCAACACTCTTTTGCAATGTGACCCATTTTGCCACAATTCTTGCATTGACTATCCTTGCCCTAGCATTCATTCACTGAATGGCCCATTTTCACACATCTGTGGCATGCTTGGTGCTGTTTTGACTTCTTATTCACAGTTTCCAACTTGTGCATTTTCATTCCTGCACCAAATTGTGAAACCTCATTCGCAGCCAATTGCATTGACACTGTGATTGCTGTTGTTGTTAAACTCAAAGCATGTTCAGTAACCAATCTTCTTTGGATAGCCTTATTTTGAAGAGCATAAACTAGACAATCTCGAGGAGTATTTTCTAATGAATCACCAACTCACAATGTTGTGCCAGCCTTTTTAAAGGTGCCACAAACTGGGCAATGCTTTCGCCTTCCCCTTGATTCCATCGGTGGAACTTGAACCATTCGACAATGATCAGTGGCTTTGGAAAGTAATGCTCTTCAAAGACCTTTGTCAAGTTATCATAAGTTTTGGTCCTTGGGTTTGTTGGGTGAACCAAGCTGCTGAGCAAATTGAAGATTTTGCTTCCAATTGTACTGAGAAAAGTTGGTACGAGCAACACGTTTTCAAATTTATTTGCACGTACAAAGTACTGAAACTGCTCTGTATAGGAACTCCATGATTCATTTTCTTAATTGAAAGGGCCCACAGATCCTAATTGATCCACCATTTCTTTTGCAGGCACTAGTGGCTTGAGACTGCTCAGTATATATGTTTTTAGTGTCTTCCCAGTACTCCCTTGTTACTCTGTTGTTGCAGCTGTATAGAACGCTGGTTAGGCCACATTTGGAGTACTGCGTCCAGTTCTGGTCCCCGCACTACCAGAAGGACATGGAGGCTTTAGAGAGAGTGCAGAGAAGGTTTACCAGGATGTTGCCTGGTATGGAGGGTCTTAGCTATGAGGAGAGATTGGGTAAACTGGGCTTGTTCTCCCTGGAAAGACGGAGAATAAGGGGAGACCTAATAGAGGTGTACAAAATTATGAAGGGTATAGATAGGATGAACAGTGGGAAGCTTTTTCCCAGGTCGGAGGTGACGATCACGAGGGGTCACGGGCTCAAGGTGAGAGGGGCGAGGTATAACTCAGATATCAGAGGGACGTTTTTTACACAGAGAGCGCTGCCAAGTAGGGTGGTGGAGGCAGACACGCTGGCATCGTTTAAGACTTACCTGGATAGTCACATGAGCAGTCTGGGAATGGAGGGATACAAACGAATGGTCTAGTTGGACCAATGAGCGGCACAGGCTTGGAGGGTCGAAGGGCCTGTTTCCTGTGCTGTACTGTTCTTTGTTTTGTTCTTTGTTCGGGAGACCGTTGACTTGATGTTTTTTTTTCAAGTGACCCGAGCTGTATAGCAAAGCTTTTTAAATATGCCAGATACTGCCTGGAATCTCACCTTTTTCTGACCAGAAAAATCCCCTCTTTTAAAACTACACAGAGAGCATCCACCCTTA
This sequence comes from Mustelus asterias, assembly GCF_964213995.1. NCBI lineage: Eukaryota > Metazoa > Chordata > Chondrichthyes > Carcharhiniformes > Triakidae > Mustelus > Mustelus asterias. The sequence goes on along the minus strand of NW_027591338.1, from coordinate 8,369 downwards.
TTCAAGTGCATAATAAGTCACTCACCCTGCCGCTACATATTGCAACACGCAGCTTAGACAAGTCTACCCGATTTTTTTTCCCAGTAAGAAATGCAAATATTTTCCCCCTTTTCTTTCCTCACTTGAGTCTTTCTTCACTGGCACTTCAACCTTTAATCCTGTTGTTGATTTTCCCTAGCCTTATAGTATTCGAAGTTCAAGGACTACAAATTTCTTTTTTCTATTTAGGATCTTTAATCAATGTGCTCATCAAAACAAAATCCAGACTCATTGCCAATTTTCTTTTTGTAATGTCCTAACTTTGTTAGGGGTTGTGGGTTTTAAATAAAAAGAAAATATATGGTTTGTACGTGTAGATTCAAAATAACAATACTTAATGATCTCATGATCAAGTCATGTGACCTCTTAACACAATCATGCTACCACATAAATATCTAACATAAAGGAGCAGTGGACTCTCACTTCTTTAGCGCATGCCAATCTCGCTGTCTGCCAAGGCTTAGTTATGGGGCTCCCCCATGAGGTGCATCGCCCTCTCGTCAAAGTGGGTAAGCATTCTAATCTTGGGTATCCCCCTGCCTGTCTTCTGCCACTCTCTCTTGCAATGGGCGATCTTCTCCTGCAGGGACATAAGATGACATTGTGAGGTAATCGTCTGGCAGGTATGGTGGAGAGGGTTTACATCAGGTTGCATATGTGGGCATGGCGCCCAGCGATTGAGGGATTGTGAGGGGCATTGCTGGAAGGTGTTGGTGAGTCCCTCTGAGTTAGATGCTGGTTGGGAGGGTGTTGAGTGGCATGAAGGTGGAAGATGAATGAAGCGGGGCCAGAGGTCTGGGCGGGAGGGATGCCGGGGCAGACAGGTGGCTGCTCACCCTTGCAGCCCATCTTCTTGTGACATTGTAAGTCAGTCCTCCTTGTCATGCTGCTGGTGCTTGCAGCCTCCTTCACTGCCTCCAGGCTGCTTTGAGGATATTGGGTGTGGGTCTCCTCCACGGCATTCAGAATGCGGTCCAAGTCCAAGACCAGGAACCTTGGAGCTCTTTCCTTGCTGACATCTTCTTGTCTGCAGTAACAGACATAATGAGCAAATGACAAATAACGGCCAACCTTCCATTTGACTTCCCTATTACCTGCTGATCTTGCATGCTAACGTTTTGTGATTTATTCACGAGGACTCCCAAATCCCTCTGTACTGCTGCAATTTCCTGTAGTGTTTTTCAATTTAAATAATATTCAGCTCCTTTATTCTTCCTACCAACGAGCATAACTTCTCATCTTCCGACATTATATTCCATCTGCCAAGTTTTTGCCCACTCACCTAAGCTGTCTATAGTCTCTGTATCATCCTTACCACTTGCCTTCCCACTTCTTTTGTGTCATCTGCAAACTTGGCAAGTTTGTAGTAGTACTACATTCACTTCCCATATACGAGTCATATATTGTCAATAATTGTGGCCCCAGCACTGATTCCTGTGGCACTCCATCCTGAAAAGGTTGCCATCCTGAAAATGCCCCTCTTATCCCAACTCTCTGTCTTCTATCAGTTAATCAATCTTTTATCCATGCTAACATACTACTTCCAACACCATAGGCTCTTATCTTATTCAGTAGCCTTTTGTGTGGCACCTTATCAAATGTTATTTTGGAAATCTGAGGATATTACATCTACTGGTTTCTCTTTATTTATACTGCTTATTACCACTTCAAAAAATTCTAATATATTTGTCAGACATGATTTTCCCTTCATGGAGCCATACTGACTTTGCTTGATTATATCATGCATTTCTAAATGCTCTGTTATTACATCCTTTATATGGACTCTAACATTTTCCCAATGACAAAAGAAAGCTAACTCATTTTATGAGTAAAAATCAAGAATCTTTTCTGTAGTATAGAATACAAGTTGCCTACTGAATAGTGTTTAGATAATGTTGCTTTCAGTTTTTTATTACATTTAAAATCTTAAAATTTGAAATTTTATTGTGTGGTCCTTCCATCAGCCATTGGAAATCTGAACATCTCTCCAAAAGTTATCAGTCTTTACAGGGATCATAGCAGAAAGGATAGACAAGTAGCAGATGCAATTTAATAAACAGAAGTGTGAGGTAATGCATTTTGGCAGAGGGGATAGGGTGGGACAATATAGATTCATTGGGACAATTTTAAATAGTAGGCTGGAACGGAGGATCTTGGTTGTGTACCATCTTTGAAGGGGGCAGGGTATATTGAGAAAGTGTTTAGCAAAGCATATGGCATCTTGGGCTTTATAAATAAATAGAGGCTTGAGTATAAAAATCAGGAAGTAATGCTGAATCTTTATAAAGCTCTGGTTGGGTCATAACTAGAGTATTGCACATTCAGTTCAAAAAGCTGTGAATGAGGGTCCTTGACAGGGTGCAGAGATTTACCAGAATAATTCCAGGGATGAGGTATTCTAGTTTTAAGGTTAGGCTGGAGAAATTGGAGTTATTCTTTTTGGAGCAAAGGAAATGAAGGGGAGATTTGATAGATTTGACTCATTATGACAAGTTTGGACAAGGTAGAAAAGTAAAACCTGTTTCCCATTAACTGATAGTACTTGGACTAAGGGATATCTATCTGGTTTTTGGCAAGAGATGCAGAGTGGATGTCAGGAAGAACTTTTTTACTTAGGGAGTAGTAATGACATGAAACTTGCTGCCTGTAAGAATGGTGGAACCAGAGATGAGCAATAAATTCAAAAGAAAATTTGATGGATGCTAATTGCTTCACAGGGAGCCAACATAGACTTGATGGGCTCAGTGGCTTCCTTTGTGCCATCAATGATTCCAAGACTCTATATGACAAAGCAGAGGGTGGCAACATAACCTATCTACATGGCTTATGACTCTGGTGTGCAACCCATACATGTCAGCAGCATTCATAAAGTGAAAGCCATGCTACCACTTGAAATACAATAGGGTAGACCATTTAGTTACTTAAATAATGCTTCCATTGCCTAGATTTCCCTAGGCAAGTCCTACAGTATTAGGCTAAATGCATTTCAAGATCTATGAAAGCTGCTGCACACTGCTCAACCTCATCATCATGAGAGCACCAGCTGAGGAGGAGGAAGAGGTGGATAAGAAGGAAGAGACAAGGCTACTAACACCATCTCTTTCAGTCCAGGCTGTCTGTGATCAATTCATCCAACTAGGATATCAGTAAATGCAACTTCAATTACCAATCACCAATAACCCTACACCTAATCCTCCTACTATTACTGACCATCACAGTATCTGCTTAGTCGTAATGCAAAATTGAAAGCCACCACAAAATAAACCTTCAAAACCAAATTTAAAAGTCAAGCCATACCATATTGCATATAATGTTCAACTAATCATCCTTGTGCATTCCCTTAGTCCCTATCTTCCACATGCCTTTGCATGGAAGTTCGAGTGTTTCTCCTATAAAGTGCAATTCCAGTGGCTGCAGCATGTTTGCTGGCACCAATGGTTGAACTGCAAGCAATACCTTATTTGATTATATATCAGCTGAAGACTTGATAGGACAGATCATGTCTCATATTTTCTGTACAATGCACTTGTACATCTGATTATTCTTGCTGCCTCTTTTAAATTGGTGAAGTGACAATCATGTCAGAAATCATGGCAAAGTCTATGCCTTTTCAACCATATTTATCACATAGGAAGGTTGTATGAAGGCCAGAGCCTCTAGAGGATACATGATGAATAGATTAAGATAAGAAATACATTCTAAAAGATTTAGCTAACAAATGTAACCTACTCCGTAGACCATTGAATAACATCTGCTGGCTGAGCCCTAATGCAGTCTTTGGTATACTGTTTCAGGATATCGGGAAGTTGTGCTACAGATCCAAATTTCTGCGAAGAAGGCATCCTTGCCACTCCTATGGGAAACATTGAATTAAAAATTAGCCACATGAATAAAATATGTCAAACAATTAAAGTAAATGGCGCATTCACAAACTGTAAGATCAGTGCTGTGCTTACAGGCACAGTTGCCTCTGATGGAAATACTACTCTGTAAAATAAATCTTATCCCAAACTTCATGTCCAAAACATGTCATTAGCATTTTTCCAGAGGTAATTTTGAAGTCCAACTTTAGCTTTTAGTTGATACAAATCATGTGTAATAACACCTGGATATCCTTTGACCTGGTCTCAACAAGCTCAGGATGGAAATATTTTTATATTTATATTTATATATATTTATACATTGCAATAGCAAGGTAAGAGCACAATTAAAAAGAAACAAGGCCAATTCCTCAATCAGGAGCAGGAAAAAAAGGAGGAAAATGGCTTGCATTTTCAGTGCTCCCAATATCAGAGTTCAGGATATCTGCTAAGGGTTGCAGAGGAACATGCATTTGGAAGGGGAGAATCCAGTGGTCATGGTTCAAGTAATGATAACAGGTAAGACTAGGAAAAAAGGTCTGCATAGAGAGTATAAGGGGCTAGACATTAAATTAAAAAGTAGAATTTCAAAAGTAATCTCTAGAAATCAGGATCTAGAAACAGTTTGGGTAGAGAAGATAGATGATAAAGGCAAGAAGTCACTTGATGGACTGATGTACAGGCCTCCTAACAGTAACCACACAGGCCATAAAGGAAGAAATAATGAGAGCTTGTCAGAAAGGTACAGTGATAATCACGAGGGATTTGAATCAACACAGACTGGAAAAATTGGATGGGAAAAGATAGCCCAGGTACGGAATCTGTGGAGTGTTTTCAGGATAATTTTAGAACAGCACATTCTGGCGTCAACCAGAGAGCTGGCTATACTAGACCTGGTATTGTGCAATGAGATAGGATTAATTAATGACTTCATAATGGATGACATGGTGGCACCATGGTTAGCACTGCTGCCTCACAGCACTAGGGACCCGGGTTCGATTGCCGGCTTGGGTCACTGTCTACGTGGAATCTGCACGTTCTCCCCGTGTCTACTTGTTCGTATGTCATCATGTCTCAACTTCTTGAAGCCTATTTGATTTCAAAAGTCTCTGTTTAATACCTGCCAAGCGGTTGAAGCATGGAGATCCCATCACGCTGCATTGTCATTTGTTGCAAGGATTTTCGTGCTGCTGTCTCCAACCAGCAACTCATCTGGACTGAACTCTGCCACAAAGGAAACACCCTCTGGACTTTGATTTTCTGGACTCTAGAAATCATGTGAACTAATATTCATTTCTGTTTTTATCCATACTTGTAAAAATTCCCTCTTTTCTAACCCTCCCCCTTTACCGTATATGTGTGTGTACGTGCAAACATGTGTGTGTGTTTGTGAGGTTCAACTCCTATGCCAGGGATAATAAAAACATAAAATAAAACCAAGATAGTTCCGATAACTTATCATCCTTGAATACTGCAGTAATTATAGATTCAGCCACTGAAATTGACATCACCCAAAGATACAGGGTGCGATCTTACCTACTGTTCACACCACACTCCCGCTGCAGCAAGGCCAGAGAATTTGGTAGCCAGCCAAATCTCCATTCACTGCAGCGGGATGGGAAAATCCCGCTGGTGTGAAACAAGATAAGATTCCAGCTACAGTGTTAGTTTTCACATGTGCACTGATGACCTCCAACTCTAATTCACCATCATCTTACTCAGCTCCTACACTATTGCTAAGGTAAGAGCCTTTCTAACATTCAGTATTTGAAGAACAGAAATCTCCTCCAATTAAATATTGGGAAGATTGAAGACATTATTTTCAATCCGGCTCCAAATTCCATTACCTAGCTACCAACTCCAACCCTCTCCCTGAGGTAAGCCAGTCAGTTTGTGACCTGATTATTATTTGATCCCCTGATGAGCTTCCAATCTCATGCGTGCCATCACTAAGACCATCTATCTCCACCTCCGTAACATCACCCAACATTGTGAGCAACTTTCTGATGTGAATTTGCTGTATATTTGTCTTGGATCACTGGTGTGCAAGGTGGTACAGCTTTCCGTCAATTTTTGTATGTAAGTGGACACACACTGTAGATTATCTGAAGGCATATGACAGCAACAAAGAGAGGAATATGCCAAAGATTACGGTACCAGACGACAACCTTGTTTGACCCCACTGTAGATCTCAGGGGATCATACCCATTATGTTGTCATGGAAAGAGAAGCTCACATTAAACAGCTTCAGTAGGCAGTCAGTTTTTTCCAGCAGCTTGAATAGACTGGCTCTGCTCACATGATCGAAAGCCTTAGCGACATTGATGAAGACCATGCATAGTGGTAATATATAGGTAATATATAGGAAAAAACTGCATTTCACACGCAGCTGCTGGACTGAGGTCATTTCAACCGTAGACCTTCCAGTTCTGAAACCACACTGGGATTCGGGGTACTTGCGTTTGGCCTGATTCTGCAGTGAGAGAAAGGCAACACTGGCAAAGGTTTTCCCATGATGCTCGACAGTGAAATGCCTCAGTGGTTGTTGCAATCGCTGCCCTTCTTCTTGTGCAGGGTCTCAATTTTTGCATCATGCATATTCTGGGGCTTTTCCCCCTCTCTCCAGCAGAGACATTTGTGTAAATGCTGGTACCAGTTTCCCTTGCTTGACGCATTCTGCTGGTATGGCGTCATCACCTGCAGCGTCTGTAGGGTAAAGTGACAACTGGTCCCTCCTGGGACCTCCAAGAGAAGCAAAATATGAAAATGGCGGACATTAACACTGACAACTGGGAGACAGTTGCTGCTAGCTGTGAACTCTGGAGGCCGACCGGAAGGGTATTTGAAGAAGTGAGAAGAAATGAAAAGCTCAGCTGACTGAGAAGAAGGCCCAGGAAAACAGAGGCCAGCAAATTGTGAATCTTCTCACCCCACTGTCTTTCTCTGCAATAAATGTGGCAAAGACTATCATGCCAGAGGGGGGCTCCTGAAATATCTATGCTCCTCTAATTCTGACCTCTTCTGCATCTCCAATTTTAATTATTCCACCAAATATGGCCATGCCTTCAGTTGCTTAGGCTCCAAGCTCTAAAATATTCTTCTGATAGCTCTACATCTCTCTACCTCTTCTCTTTCTTTAGATACACTCCTTAAAATCTACCTCTTTGGCCATGCTTTTGGTCATCTGGCCTGATTTCTCCTTATGTGTCTAGGTGTCTTACTTTGTTTTATAATACTCCTAAAGGGCACCTTGGGATGTTTCATTAAATAAAAACACGATATAAGCTGTTCATTTTGATGAGTTGAAGATGCCTATGCATGATATTTTTAATGTGGAGTGACTATTGCATGCTGACTATCATACAGTCCAATGGCAAGAGGGTTCCAAAAATGATTGATGGCAAGACTCTACTATAAAACATCAGCACGGTTTGTGCACAATCTTACGCAGATGCACATGAGGTCGCAGGGATCCAGGTTACATATACACCCACCTTCACCTGCTCCTGTATCTCCCATCTCCACATCATGTCTCCCATACCCCTACCAGAATCTCTCTGCAATATCCCCTCACCCTCCCAGGTTATTGCTGTCATATCCATCCAGTCGACCCCTGCTCCCGGGCCCACCCCTCTGCCAGACTTTCTCTTCCTCCTACAGGACCCCTTAATTCCTCACTTGAGCCCAGCCCAGCACCTTCTCCACCCACAGCCCCCTGCTCTTATGATGTTACTCAGAGCAGAAGTGCCTTCTTGATATTGAGAGTAATCCAGGAATTTGAAGCCAAGCTTGAAAGATGATGTAGATCTAGGTTTATCAGGATCCTATCCACGGGTCACAAATAAAAAATGTAGCAGATTCTCTACAGAAGCAGAGTCTTGTGTTTATTCCAATGCATTTAGTGCATAAAGTGTGATCTAGATCAAGTAAAGTCCAGACATTTAAGTCACAAGTTAGGTCAGGGAATGAGTTTTGAATCATTAGACAGAGGTCATTCAAATTAATAGCTAACTCGAAGTTTGGGTTAAAATGAACCCATGGTTAGAATCAGGGAAATGTAATCAGCAGAAGTGAGGATTGAGAAGGGGTAACGAGCAATGGATGGCAGCTGATGGAGCTCCCTAGGGAGCTGACTGCACAGGAGCCTTCTTGAGAAAAAGAATTTGAGAAATAAGTTCTCAAACCTGAGACTGAGGTTAAAGGTTATCAGGTGGCAGTGAGCACAATGCTCCTGTATGCTTCTAAGGCTTGGAAACCATAAAACAGCCACCTCAAAGCACTGGAGAAGCACTATCAATGGTAGCTTTGCAAAATGCCCCAAATCCGATGGTAAGAAAGACAGACCAACAACAGTAACGTCCTCTCCTAAGACCACATACCCATCATTGAGGTGCTAATTACTCAAAACCAGCTCTACAGGGCAGGACATGTCACTCCTAAGCCTGACACCAGACCCCAAAGCAACTGCTG
>NW_027591337.1:0-94708 GCF_964213995.1 Mustelus asterias | reverse complement strand
GGTTAGGTGGATTGCCATGCTTAAATTGCCCCTTAATGACCAAAGATGTGCAGGGTTAGGTGGATTGGCCATGCTAAATTGCCCCTTAATGACCAAAGATGTGCAGGGTTAGGTGGATTGGCCATGCTAAATTGCCCCTTAATGACCAAAGATGTGTAGGTTAGGTGGATTGGCCATGCTAAATTGCCTCTTAGTGATCAAAGATGTGCAGGTTAGGTGGATTGGCCATGCTAAATTGCCTCTTAGTGATCAAAGATGTGCGGGTTAGTGTGGATGGCCATGCTAAATGTGTGGGGTTACAGAGAGAGGGCCTGGATAAGATACTTTGTTGGAGAATTGGTGCAGACTCAATAGGTCGATTGGCCTTTGCTACACTGTCGGAATTCTATGATTCTAATGCAGTGTGTATATATATATAAAATCAGGTTACTACAGAGAATGCACCATGCAGGGACGGACCATTCAGCCCAACCTGTCCATTTTTAAAAAATCTTTCATGGGATGTGGGTGCCACTGGCAAGCCCAGCAATTGGTGCTCACCCCTAACTTTTTTTATCCATTCGTGGGACATGGGCGCCGCTGGCTGGCATTGCCCATCATTAGTTGCCTGAGGGCAGTTGAGAGTCAACCACATTGCCGTGGCTCTGGAGTCACATGTAGGCCAGACCGGGTAAGGACGGCAGATTTCCTTCCCTAAAGGGACATTAGTGAACCAGATGGGTTTTAAAGCAATCGATAATTTCACGATCATTATTACTCAGACCAGCTTTATATTCTAGATTCGTTCATTGAATTTAAGTTGCACTGGCTGCCACACCGGCACAGTGGTTAGCACAGCTGCCTCACAGCACCAGGGACCCGGGTTCGATTCCCGGCTTGGGTCACTGTCTGTGTGGAGTCTGCACATTCTCCCCCTGTGTCTGCGCGGGTTTCCTCCGGGGTCTCCGGTTTCCTCCCACACTCCAAAGATGTGCGGGTTAGGTTGATTGGCCATGCTAAATTGCCCCTTAGTGTCTCAAGATGTGTTGGTGTGGGGATTAGCGGGGTTACAGGGATAGGGCGTGGGTGAGATGCTCTGTCGAGAGAGTCAGTACAGACTTGATGGGCCAAATGGCCGCCTCCTGCACTGTAAGGATTCTCTGTACATCATTTGGGGTCTCTGGATTACTAGTCCAGTGACGTTTTCACCACATTACTGGCTCCATGCCGACTTCCCCTGAACCACCTCTGATCTTTCTTCTTCAATTCCATCAGCGTAGGCCCCTATTCATCCTCGTGGGTTAATCTGGCTTCTATTCACGTAAACTACTCCCTGCGGTAGCAAGTTCCACAATCTCTCAACTCGCTGAGCAGCAAGCTTTCCTTTGAATTCCCCATTTGATTTCTTGGCGACTGTTATAGTCTTTAGCAGAAGTGATCACAAACATTTTCTATAATTAGTCTATCAAAACATTTCTTAATTGGGCCTCCGTTGGGTCACACCTCTTTGTTTTCTCTTTTCAGAAGCGCAGAGACACAGCCCGCTTATCATCGATCCCCTCCTGATGGGGGTAATCTTGCTGCTATCATCAGTTTTTCACATCCTCTCTAGTGCCTCATGTTTCTGTGTGGTGGCCAGAACTGTACACAGTGCTCCGAATGTGGTCTGAGCGAGATTTGAAACGCAGAACAATAATCTACTTTTCAGTGCTATCCATCTCGTTGCATTGCCTTTTAACAAGCCCTCGATTTGCTTTTCTTAAGGCCTTGTTAAAATACAATGCAACTAATAATTTGTGTACGTAGATCTCTCTGCTTCTCCACACTAGTTAGGTTCCTCAGTTACAGGTATATGTAATCTCGTTATTTTTTACAACAACCTGAGACTCATTTTAGTTGAAACTCGCCTGTCAGTTATACATGGCCATTCGACGATTCAATTGTAAAAGTCAATTGTTTAGAGTGAGGAAATCCCTTCCTGATTCCTCTTTGCAATTCAACTACCCTTTTATTTTTTAACTCTTTCTCATTTTGAGCTCCCCCAGACGTTCTAACCAATCTAACGCTATCATAGAATCCCTACAGTGCAGAAGGAGGCCATTCGGCCCATTGAGCCTGCACTGGCCACAATCCCACCCAGGGCCTATCCCGTAACCCCACGTATTTACCCTTGCTAATCCCCCTGACGCTAGGGTTAATTTATCACAGCCAATTCACCTAACCCGCACGTCTTTGGAGTGTGGGAGGAAACCAGAGCACCCGGAGGAAACCCACGCAGACACGGAGAGAACGTGCAGACTCCACACAGACAGTGACCCAAGGCCGGAATTGAACCCGAGTCCTTGGCACTGACGCTGTCCCAGTGCTAGGCACTGGCCGGTCAGTGTGTGACGCTGTCCCAGTGCTGGGCACTGGCCGGTCAGTGTGTGACGCTGTCCCAGTGCTGGGCACTTGCCGGTCAGCGTGTGATGCTGTCCCAGTGCTGGGCGCGGGCCGGTCAGTGGGTGGCGCTGCCCAGTGCTGGGCGCGGGCCGGTCAGTGGGTGGCGCTGCCCAGTGCTGGGCGCGGGCCGGTCAGTGCGCGGCGCTGTCCCAGTGCTGGGCGCGGGCCGGTCAGTGGGTGGCGCTGCCCAGTGCTGGGCGCGGGCCGGTCAGTGCGCGGCGCTGTCCCAGTGCTGGGCGCGGGCCGGTCAGTGTGTGACGCTGTCCCAGTGCTGGGCGGGGGCCGGTCAGTGGGCAGTGCTGGGCGGGGGCCGGTCAGTGGGCAGTGCTGTCCCAGTGCTGGGCACTCGCCGGTCAGTGGGCAGTGCTGTCCCAGTGCTGGGCACTCGCCGGTCAGTGTGTGATGCTGTCCCAGTGCTGGGCACTCGCCGGTCAGTGCGCGGCGCTGCCCCAGTGCTGGGCACTCGCCGGTCAGTGTGTGACGCTGTCCCAGTGCTGGGCACTCGCCGGTCAGTGGGCAGTGCTGTCCCAGTGCTGGGCACTCGCCAGTCAGTGCACGGCGCTGTCCCAGTGCTGGGCACTTGCCAGTCAGTGCGCGGCGCTGTCCCAGTGCTGGGCACTCGCCGGTCAGTGTGTGACGCTGTCCCAGTGCTGGGCACTCGCCGGTCAGTGTGCGGCGCTGTCCCAGTGCTGGGCACTCGCCGGTCAGTGCGCGGCGCTGTCCCAGTGCTGGGCACTCGCCGGTCAGTGCGCGACGCTGTCCCAGTGCTGGGCACTCGCCGGTCAGTGTGCGACGCTGTCCCAGTGCTGGGCACTCGCCGGTCAGTGCGCGGCGCTGTCCCAGTGCTGGGCACTCGCCGGTCAGTGTGTGACGCTGTCCCAGTGCTGGGCACTCGCCGGTCAGTGCGCGGCGCTGTCCCAGTGCTGGGCACTCGCCGGTCAGTGCGCGGCGCTGTCCCAGTGCTGGGCACTCGCCGGTCAGTGCGCGGCGCTGTCCCAGTGCTGGGCACTCGCCGGTCAGTGTGCGGCGCTGTCCCAGTGCTGGGCACTCGCCGGTCAGTGCATGGCGCTGTCCCAGTGCTGGGCACTCGCCGGTCAGTGCGCGGCGCTGTCCCAGTGCTGGGCACTCGCCGGTCAGTGCGCGGCGCTGTCCCAGTGCTGGGCACTCGCCGGTCAGTGCGCGGCGCTGTCCCAGTGCTGGGCACTCGCCGGTCAGTGCGCGGCGCTGTCCCAGTGCTGGGCACTCGCCGGTCAGTGCGCGGCGCTGTCCCAGTGCTGGGCACTCGCCGGTCAGTGCGCGGCACTGTCCCAGTGCTGGGCACTCGCCGGTCAGTGCGCGGCGCTGTCCCAGTGCTGGGCACTCGCCGGTCAGTGCATCGATGTTTGATTGCGTACTTTGTGCTTCTCTTCCAGGTTTAGATGCTGCAAAGATAAAACAATGTGGGCTGATTGGAGGTCAGGAGAGCAGTCGCAGGATTGGCGATTACAGAATGAAATACTGTTACAGTGATGTGGACGTACTGAGGTAAGGCACCCGGATTCTTCTGGTAGACTTTGCTTTACCAGATCATTAGGACCTTGTACAGCGTGAATTCTCTAAAACTGCCTTGGCTCCTCTCTGTTCTTTCACCCTCATCAAATCCCTCTGCTGCCCGTATCCTAGCCAGCACCAAGTTTCACTTACCCGTCACACCCCCCCCCCTTCCCGGCTGACTGACCTACACTAGCTCGAAACAAACAGAATGAGCAGGAGCGGTTTAGGGTTTGAATTCGAGCCTGTTGATCTGATAAAAATTGGGACGGGGACGTGGGGAGCACGGGGCGCAGAGACGGGGAGGGGTCCCAAGACGGGGAGGGGCCCGGCTCCTGTATCTAGTGAGCAGAGGTTTGGTTGCTAATTTTACCTGGGCCTTGGATGCTAGTTAAATCCTTACCTGCTGTCTGTCGTCTAGACAAACAACAGCCTGGTAAATCAGACACTCAGCATCACGGCCTTCAGTCAACGGCCCAGACTCTGCCATCATCACATCTTTTTTTTCATTTTGTAGAATCCAGAAGGAGGCCATTTGGCCCATCATGTCTGCACCGACCACAATCCCACCCAGTCCCTATCCCTGTATTTACCCTGCTAGTCCCCCTGACACTAAGGGGCAATTTAGCACGGCCAATCCACCTAACCCGCACATCTTTGGAGTGTGGGAGGGAACCGGAGCACCCGGAGGAAACCCCACGCAAACATCATGGGATGTCAGTGTCACTGGCAGGCCTTGCATTTATTTTTCCTCCACATTGGCTCCAGATTCCATGAAGTCTCATGGCAACAGGTCAAGCAAGAACAAGAACAAAGAACAATACAGCACAGGAACAGGCCCTTCGGCCCTCCAAGCCCGCGCCGCTCCCCGGTCCAGGATTGAATCCTGAATCCAGGATCCCCGCCCAATTTTCCAGCCTAAGAGTAAGGAAAACCTGCTGATTCCCACCTACCACGCTCCCTCAGCTGAGGAATCAGTACCGCTCTGTGTTGAACATAGGAATATCGGAATTATGAGCAGAAGTCAGCAAATTCAGCTCTTTGAGCTGCTTCAATCAGACCATGGCTGATCTCTCCCTGGTCTCAAATCCACCTGTTCCCGAAATATATCTTCACTCCTTGAAACCATTCAACAATTCGGACCTCCACCGTGCGCTGCAGGGCAGCAAGTTCCACTGGAAGAAGCATCGAGGCCGGCAAGGACACAATATACCCTGATAAAGACTCTGATAAACTATCGTATAATGACTCCAAAGGTCTGTAGGTTAGGTGGATTGGCCATGCTAAATTGCCCCTTAGTGTCAGGGGGATTAGCAGGGTAAATACGTGGGAGCACAGGGGTAGGGCCTGGGTGGGATTGTTGTTGGGGTAGGCTCGATGGGCTGAGTGGCCTCATTCTGCGTTGTAGGGATTCTGATTTTTTTAAATGCAAAACTTCAATATCCAGTACCAAGAGTGGCTTGTTATTGCCATCAGCGACTGAACTGACTTAGTCTCAAAAGGCATATGAGTTGCACATGCATCTGTCCGTGACAGCATGGTCAGCGAGCTCTGTACAGTCTGTGGGAATGAATTCCAATGTGCGTGCACACAATCATGAATTCCTAACCCTTTGTCCTTTGTGTGGCACCAACTCAAAATGGGAAATAATGAGGCACGATGGGCCATCAGCAGAATTTTTAAATTCATTTGTGGGACACGGGCGTCGCTGGCTGGACCAGCATTTATTGCCCATCCCTAGTTGCCCTTGGAGTCAACCACATTGCTGTGGCACTGGAGTTACACGTAGGCCAGACCGGGTAAGGACAGCAGATTTCCAGCATTAATCACCCACCCAATCAATACTAAGTTATCTGACAGAATACTAAAGTTCAAGTTCAATACTAGACCTTGACTTGACTTTTGCGTGACTAGTAAGTACCCAGGCAGGTATTGGTCTTTATCCTCTACCTGTGACGCTGCTTTGAGCGTCCTATGAACCCTGACCCCAAGATCCTTCTGATCTTCCACACTGCCAAACGTCTTACCCTTAAAATTATATTCTTTCACCCTATTCGTCCTGCCAAAATGAACCACCCCACACACTTATCTGGGTTGAAGTCCATCTGTCACTTCTCCGCCCAGTCTTGCTATGTCTCGTTGCAACTGCTGACATCCCTCGACACTATCCACAACACCTCCAACCTTTGCGTCATCAGCAAACTTGCCAACCCATCCTTCCACTTCCTCATCCAGGTCATTTATAAAAATCACAAAGAGCAAGAGTCCCAGAATAGATCCCTGGGGCACTCCACTGGTGACCGACCTCCATGCTGAAAAAGACCCATTTACAACCACTCTTTGCCTTCTGTGGGCAAGCCAGTTCTGAATCCACAAAGCAATGTCCCCTTGTATCCCTTCACTTTCTCAATAAGCCTAGCATGGGGCACCTAATCAAACGCCTTGCTGAAATCCATATAAACTACACCTACTGCTCTTCCCTCGTCTATGTGTCTAGTTACATCTTCAAAAAATTCAGTTAGGCTCGTAAGGCATGATCTGCCTTGGACAAAGCCATGCTGACTATTTCTGATCATACTATTCCTCTCCAGATGTTCATAAATCCTGCCTCTCAGGACTTGCCAACCACTGAGGTTAGACTCACTGGTCTATAATTTCCTGGGCTATCTCTTCTCCCTTTCTTGAATAACGGAACCTCCAATCCTCCAGAACCTCTCCCGTCTCCATTGATGACGCAAAGATCATCGCCAGAGGCTCAGCAATCTCTTCCCTCGCCTCCCACAGTAACCTGGGGTACATCCCATCCGGTCCCGGCGATTTATCTAACCTGTTGCTTTTCAAAAGCTCCAACACATCCTCTTTCCTAATATCCACATGCTCAATCTTCTCAGTCCACTGCAAGTCTGCACTGCAACTACCAAGATCCTTTTCCACTGTGAATACTGAAGTAAAGTATTCATTGAGTACCTCTGCTATTTCTACCGGTTCTATACAAACTTCCCCACCGTCACGTTTGATAGGTCCTACTCCTTCACATCTTATCTTCTTGCTCTTAACATACTTGTAGAATGCCTTGGGGTTTTCCTTTATCCTGTCTGCCAAGGCCTTCTCATGACCCCTTCTAGCTCTTCTAATTTCCCTCTTAAGTTCCTTCCGACTAGTCGTATACTCTTCTAGATTTCTAACATTACCTAGCTCCCTGAACCTTTTGTAGGCTTTTCTTTTCTTCTTGACTAAATTCGTTAGCTTTCGTGCACCATGGTTCCTGTAACCTATCATAACTCCCCTGTCTCTTTGGAACGTTGCTGTGCAGAGCTCCAGACAAATTTTCCTTGAAAATTTGCCACATTTCTTCTGTACATTTCCCTGAGAAAACCTCCTTCCAATTTATGCCTCGAATTTCCTGCCTAATAGGCTCATAATTGCCCTTACTCCAAATAAGCACTTTCCTAGCTTGACTGATCCTATCTCTCTCCAATGCTAATGTAAAGGAGATAGAGTTATGATCACGATCCCCAAAATGCTCTCCCACTGAGAGATCTGACACCTGCCCAGGTTCATTCCCTAATACCAAATCAAGTACAGCGCCTCCTCTTGTAGGTTTATCCACATACTGTGTCAGGAAGCCCTCCTGAACACACCTAACAAACTCCTTCCCATCTAAACCCCGTACCCGAGGGATATTCCAATCTATATTTGGGAAATTAAAATCTCCCATCACGACCACTCTGTTATTATCACATCTCTCCAGGATCTGCTTCCCAATCTGCTCCTCCACATCCCTGCTACTATTGGGCGGCCTATAGAAAACACCCAGTCAAGTTATTGACCCCTTCCTGTTGCGAACCTCCACCCACAGATTCCGTAGACAATCCTTCTGTGGCATCCATCTTTTCTACAGCCGTGACACTATCCCTGATCAACAGTGCCACTCCCCGCCTCCTCTGCCTCCTTCCCTGTCCCTCCTGAAACATCTGAAACCCGGCACTTGAAGTATCCAGTCCTGTCCCTGAGATAACCAAGTCTCTGTAATGGCCACCACATCACACTTCCAAGTAGTGATCCACGCTCTAAGCTCATCCATTTTGTTCACTACACTCCTTGCGTTAAAATAAACACATCCCAACCCTTCGGTCTGAGCGCTCCCCTTCTCCGTCACCTGCCTATCCTCCCTCTCTCACTGTCTACAAGCCCCTTTTATTTTTAAGCTAACCTCCTCTCTCCCAGTCACCTCATTTTGATTCCCACCCCCCCCCCCAACCATTCTAGCTTAAACACTTCCCAGTAGCCTTAGCAAAACTTCCCGCCAGGATATTGGTCCCCCTGGGATTTAAGTGAAACCCGTCCTCCAATGGGAACAACCGTGCTTCAGTGAGGAGAGCAGGCCAGGAACAGCAACAGGGCTGCCTAAAAATGGGCTAGCAGCCTGGTGAAGCTACAACACAGGATGACCACTTCACTATCACTGGGTCAAAATCCTGGAATTCCCTCCCCGACAGCACTCCGGGTGTACCTGCACCACAGGGACTGCAACTGTTCAAGAAGAAGACTCACCACCGCCTCCTCAAAGGAAATTAGGGATGTGCAACCAATGTAGCCTTTACTGTAACGTCCACATTCCATGAGCAGATAAAAGACAGTAAGAAGTTTAACAACACCAGGTTAAAGTCTAACAGGTTTATTTGGTAGCAAAAGCCACACAAGCTTTCGGAGCTCCAAGCCCCTTCTTCAGGTGAATGGCTACACCTGAGTGGCCCACTCACCTGAAGAAGGGGCTTGGAGCTCCGAAAGCTTGTGTGGCTTTTGCTACCAAATAAACCTGTTGGACTTTAACCTGGTGTTGTTAAACTTCTTACTGTGTTTACCCCAGTCCAACGCCGGCATCTCCACATCAGATAAAAGACGCCATTGCGACGCCATCAGTATAAAGTAAAGATCCATCACGGTGCATCAGATACGCTGCACACCAATATCAAAGGGGGTTCTGAATACTTTTACAAGAGGAATACTGAAGCCAACACACAAGATTCACTACATCATAAGATGTAGGAGCAAAGGTAGGCTATTCAGCCCATCGAGTCTGTTCTGCCATTCAGTGAAATCATCTGATATGATCCTCAATTCCACTTTCCCCTATTATCCACATAACCCTTAATTCCCTTAAAAATCTCAGCCTTGAACATATGTAACGACCCAGCCTCTACAGCCCACTGCGGTAAAGAATTCCACAGATTCACTTCCCTCAGAGAAGAAATTCCTCCTCCTCTGTCTTAAATGGGCGACCCCCTTTGAGATTATACCCTCTGGTCCTACAAAGGGGAAGCAACCTCTCAGCATCTACCCTGTCAAGCCCACTGAGAATCCAGTATGTCTCAATAAGGTCGCCTCTCATTCTTCTTAACTCCAGTGAGTACAGGCCCAATCTACTCGACCTCTCCTAAGGAAGTCTTTCCATACCCTGGATCGACCTAGTGAACCTTCTCTGGATTGCCTCCAATGCCAGTATATCTCCCCTGAGATAAGGGAACCAAAACTGTTCACAGTACTCCAGGTGTGATCTAATTAGAGCCTTGTATAGTTTTAGCAAGACTTCCTTATTTTTATACTTCATTCCATTTGAAATAAAGGCCAACATTGCATTTGCCTTCCCTATTATGTTCCCTGCTGAACTTGCATGCTCGCGTTTTGCACAAGGACTCCCAGATCCCTCTGCTGCAACTTTCTGCAGTCTTTCTCCATTGAAATAATACTCAGTTCCTTTATTATTCCTGCCAAAATGCAGAACTTCACACTTTCCTACATTATGTTACATCTGCCAAGTTTTTGCCCACTCAACCTGTCTGTATCCCTCTGTAGACTGTCATCCATTACCACTTGCCTTCCCATCTATTTTTGTGTCTTGGCAATTGTCAATTCACTTCCCTCATCTCAATCATTCATATATATCGTAAATAATTGTGGCCCCAACATTGATCCACTGTGGCACTCCACTAGTTACAGGTTGCCATTCTGAAAATGCCCCTCTTATCCCAACTCTGTCTTCCGTCACTTAACCAATCCTCTATCCATGCTAATATACTACCCCCAATGCCATGGGCTCTTATCCCGTTAAGTAACCTTTTGTGCGGTACCTTGTCAAAAGCTTTTTGGAAATCCAAGTATTTTACACCACCTATTTCCCCTTTACCTATGTTGCACATTACCGCCTCAGAGAATTCTAATAAGTCTTCATGAAGGTATGTAGACTGCTTGATTATATTATGTATTTCTAAATGCTCTGCTGTTACATCCTTTATAATGGACTCCCAATGATAGAAGTCAATCTAACTGGCCTATAGTTATCTATTTTTGTCTCCCTCCCTTTTTGAATAAGGGTGTCACATTGGCAGCTTTCCAATCCTCTGGGCCGTTCCAGAATTTATAGATTTTTGGGAGCAGGCGGCATGGTGGCACAGCGGTTAGTACTGCTGCCTCACGGGGACCCTGGGTTCAGGACCCGGGTTTGGTTCCCAGCTTGGTTGACTGTCTGTGTGGAGTCTGCATGTTCTCCCCGTGTCTGCGTGGGTTTCCTCCGGGTGCTCCGGTTTCCTCCCACAGTCCAAAAGATGTGCGGGTTAGGTTGATGGGCCATGGTAAATTGCTCTTTAGTGTCAGGGGGACTAGCTAGGGTAAATACATGGAGCTACAGGAATAGGGGCTGGGTGGGATGCAGACTCGATGGGCCGAATGGCCTCCCTCTTCACTGTAGGGATTCTATGAAGATTACTACCAGTGCATCCACAATCCCTGTAGCTACTTCCTTTAATATTCTAGGATGCAACCCATCTGACGCAGGGGACTTATCGGCCTTTAGCCTCATTAGTTACCCTAGTACTTTCTCTCTAGTGATAGTTAATATATATTTCCTCTTTTTTTGCCCCTGAATTATTTTGTATTTTTGGAATGTTATTAGTAATTTCCATCATGAAGACTGATGCAGAGTATTTTTTTTTTTTAGCTCCTCTGCCGTTTCCTAGTTCCCAGTTTTTAGTCCCCAGTCTCTAAGGGATCTATATTCACTCCGGCCTCTCTCTTCCATTTTATATATTGAAAGAGGCAGTCAATTTTTATATTACTTATTAGTTTCCCCTCATATTTTATCTTCTCTCTTTTTTGGTCTTTGGTTGGTTTTTAAAACTTTCTTAATCCTCTGTTTTGCCACTAATCTTTGCCGCACTGTATGTGTTTTCTTTCAGTTTAATATTATCCTTAACTTCCTTGGTCAGTCATGGTTAATTTATCCCCTTCCCAGATACCTTCTGCTCATTGGGACATCATAGAATCCCCACAGTGCAGAAGGAGGCCATTCGACCCATCAAGCATGCTAGGACAAGAATCCCACCCAGGCCCTATCCCGTAATGCCACTTATTTACCCTGCTAATCCCCCTGACACTAAGGGGCAATTTAGCATGGCCAATAATCCTAACCTGCACAGCTTTGGACTGTGGGAGGAAACCCACGCAGACACGGGGAGACCGTGCAAACTCCACGCAGACAGTCACCCGATGCCGGAATTGAACCCGGGTCCCTCGCGCTGTAAGGCAGCAGTGGCTTACTGTGCCACCGCGCCATCCATAAAATATCTTGGTTGTGAGTCACGGACTATTTTCACAAATGTCTGCCATTGCTAAGCTCCTTTCCCAGTCCACTCCAGTTGACTTGGTCCTCATTCCTTTGGGATCCAGCCTGCGATTGCTAACTTTCCGATTCCTCTTCCTGCCTCAAGCGTTGCCAAGACTAAGCCAATCATCGCAGAGCCCGAGATTCACGGGGGGCAGTCGCTGGACGGGTTGACGGGGTTCCTGGTGCTGATGACAGATGGATTGTACAAAGCTCTGGAGGCAGCTCACGGCCCAGGGCAAGCTAACCAGGTACTGTGGGGGGCTGGTGGGGGAGGGGGGGGGGTGGTCTGGTGGGGGGGGGGCGGAGACGGTGGGGGGGACTAGTGTCGGGGGGGCGGAGGGGAGGCTGGTGAGGGAGACGGGGCTTGTGGGGGGGGAAGTACAGTCTGAAACTTTGGTGGGAGGGGGGGGGGAGAGGCGGGGGGAGGGGCTTGTGGGGGGAAGTACAGTCTGAAACTTGGGGGCGGGGGGAGGAGCTTGTGAGGGAGGTGGAGCTTGTGAGGGAGGTGGGGCTTGTGGGGGGGAAGTACAGGCTGAAACTGGGGGGCAGGGGGGATGCGGATTGGAATCTGAATGTTTGGAGGGAATGGGGAGTTGATGTGTGAACACAGAGTACCTGAGTTAACCATAGTGGGGTTGTGTTAAACTCACACTCTCACCTACCCCTCACCCACATGCTAATGTCTTGTTGCCCTTCCCCCTTTTGGGTGGCGCAGTGGTTAGCACTGCTGCCTCACAGCGCCAGGGACCTGGGTTCAATTCACGGCTCGGGTCACTGTCTGTGCGGAGTCTGCTCGTTCTCCCCGTGTCTGCGTGGGTTTCCTCCGGGTGCTCCGGTTTTCTCCCACAGTCTGAAAGATGTGCTGGTTAGGTGCATTGGCCATGCTAAATTCTCCCTCAGTGTTACCCGAACAGGCGCTGGAGTGTGGCGGCTAGGGAATTTTCACAGTAACTTCATTGCGGTGTTAATGTAAGCCTACTTGTGACACCAGTAAATAAACTTCAAACTTCTGCAGGAGATTGCTGCGATGGTGGCGACGGAGTTTGCCCTGCAGAGCACACTGGATGCTGTGGCCCAGGCTGTGGTTGACCGCGTTCGACGGATACACCGCGACACCTTTGTCAGTGGAGGCGAAAGGTCAAAGTTGTGCGACAAGCACGAGGATATGACCCTGCTGGTCCGAAACTTCAACTACCCGCTGGGGGAAATGAGCCAAGCGACCGTAAGCCCGACACAAGGTAGGGGAGACGGTCTGAGCCATGTCTGCCTTTCCTGTCACCCAGTCAGATCCTGCGAGTGTGGCACGGTCAGAGGAGGAGGCGACTGGGTTTTGGGTGATTTAATTCAGTGTTTGAGGAGAGCTGAGGGGCACCTTACAGCCAGATTTATTTCACCAGATCAGCTTGGGTGGCCTACGGCTCTCCGAGGGGAGGTGGGTTGGGTTAGGTGGGGGTGGGTTAGGGAGCATCTTTACGTGTGCGTCACAAGCTCGGCGGTCTTGCCGCGTCCTTGAACATCCCGGTGTGTTTATCTCGATCTTTGACCCTCCTTCTAGGGGGCCGAATCTACCCAGTCTCTGTTCCTTACACCAGCACGCAAGGAACCCTGGGAAAAACCAGTGTCACGCTCTCCCTGGTGATGCCTTCCCAGAATCAGATGATGAATGGTAACCATAGCAACTCAACCGGGGATGAGACTACACCAACACTCACCAACAGGTAGGTGGCGGTGGGGGTGGGATGTTGGGAGCGGTGGGGGTGGGATGCGGGGGTGGCACTGGGGCGGGGGTGGCTGGTGTCAGTGTCAGGGAGACAGTGGGATCCCTCAGTGTCTGAGTGACGTTTGCTAAGTCCCCACCTACTCTCCGATAGCAAAGGGGAATCACAGAATCCCTGCAGTGCAGAAGGAGACCATTCAGCCCATCAAATCTGCACCGACTCTCCGACAGAGCAACTTACCCAGGCCCTATCCCTGTAACCCCACATATTTACCCCACTAGTCCCCTAACCTACACATCTTGGGACACTGAGGGGTATCTGCCCCTGCCCCGGGAGGGATATCTGACCCTGCCCCGGGAGGGGTATCTGACCCAATGAAATAAAAGCGCAATACTGCAGAAGATGGAAATCTGAAGTAAAAACAGAAAATGCTGGAAAATCTCAGCAGGTCTGGCAGTGTCTGTGGACAGGGAGTTGGTTAACGGAAAGAAGGTACGCATAAACAGGGCATTTTCCACGTGGCAGGGTGTGACTGGTGGACTGCCACAGAATCAGTGCTGGGGCTTCAGCTACTCGCAATCTCTGTTAATGGAAGGCGGCGCGGTGACACAGTGGTTAGCATTGCTGCCTCACAGCGCCAGGCTTTGATTCCGGCCTCGGGTCACGGTGTGGAGTTTGCACATTCTCCCCCGTGTCTGCGTGGGTTTCCTCCCACAGTCCAAAGATGTGCAGGTTAGGTGGATTGGCCATGCTAAATTGCCCTTGGGGTTGGCACAGTGGTTAGCACTGCTGCCTCAGCGCCAGGGACCTGGGTTCGATTCCCAGCCTCGGGTGAAAGTCTTTGTGGGGTTTATACGTTCTGCCCCGTGTCTGCGTGGGTTCCTCCAGGTGCTCCGGTTTCCTCCCACAGTCCGAAAGACGTGCTGGTTAGGTGCTAAATTCTCCCTCAGTGTACCCAAACAGGTGCCAGAGTGTGGCGACTAGGGGATTTTCACAGTAACTTCATTGCAGTGTTAATGTAAGCCTACTTGTGACACTAATAAATTTTTTAAAACTTAGTGTCGGGGGCTAGCAGGGTAAATACATGGGGTTACAGTGATAGGGCCTGGGTGGGATTGTTGTTGGTGCAGGCTCGATGGGCCAAATGGCCTCCTTCTGCATTGTCAGGATTCCATGAGTTGCATGGCGAGACAGAAAGGTTTGCTGCCGATACCAAGCTAGGTGGGAAGGCAAGTTGTGGGCAAGAATAGAGAGGCTGCAAAGAGATACAGACAGGTTAAGGGAGTGGGTTGCAAGATGGTGGATTTAGTATAAGGTAGGAAAATGTGAAGATATTCACTTTAGTCATAAGAATAGAAAAGCAGAATATTTTTTGAAAGGTGTGGAACTTGTAGGAGGTGTTGTTCAAAGAGTCTCGGGTGTGCCGGTCCAAGGAGGAGCGGCCAAAGTTAGCATGCTAGTGCAGCAAAGAAAAAGAATTAGAACGTTTGGTCTTTATTGCACGGGGAGGTACAAGAATAAAGAAGTCTTTCTTCATGGTGAGGCCTCATCTGGAATATTGTGTGCAACTTTGGTCTCCATATTCAAGGAAGGGTGTATTTGCATTGAAGTTGACACAGCAAAGGTTCACTAGATTGGTGGCTGGGGTGAGAAGGTTGTCCTTGCTCTAAGAGACGAAGCAAACTCAGCTTGGATTCTCTGGCCTTCAGAAGCATGAGAGGAGATCTCGTTGAAACACACAAGATTCTGACTGGGCTCGGCAGGGTGGACGCTGAGGTGGTTTCCGCTGGCCGGGAATCAAAAACCGTCTCAGGATAAGGGGGCTGATCGTTCAAGACTGAGATGGGGAGAAATTGGTTTACTTTGAAGGGTTGTGAGTCTTTGGAACTCTCTACCCCAGAGGATATTCGTTGCTGAGTATATTTAAGGCTGGGGTAGACAGATATTTGGTGTCTCGGGGAATTAAGGGATATGGGGAGCGGGCGGGATATTGGAGTCGCAACCCAAGATCAGCCATGATTGTATTGTATTCGATGGGCTGAATGGTCTACTCTCCGTTGCTTGTATTCCAACCACATTGCTGTGTGCCTGGAGTCGTGTGTAGGCGGGAAGGACAGCAGATTCCTTCCCCAATGGACATTAGTGAAGTAGTTAGGGTTTCTTGTCAGAAGCTGAGATTTTTCTTTGTTCCATAATTGGCAATTACTGTCATAACTCCTTATTTCAGATTTAATAAATTAAACTATTAAGTTGTCTTGGCGGGGTTAATCTCTCATTCCGCACATCATTAGTGCAGCAACAGAGTCACCGTGTTACGTTGCTGGACTAATCACTGGCACAGTGGTTAGCGTTGCTGCCTCACAGCGCCAGGGTTCAATTCCGGCCTCGGGTCACTATCTGTGGGGAGTTTGCACGTTCTCCCCGAGTCTGCGTGGGGAGAACATCCACCTCTATTCTTCCCCATAACTTGCCTTCCCACCTAGCTTGGTATCGTCAGTAAACCTTGCTGTCTCGCCATCCAAGTCAAACGGCGTACCTGGACTATCTTTTAAAAGTTAAAGTTAATTTATTAGTCAAAAGTAAGGCTTACATTAACACCTGCAATGAAGTTACTGTGAAATTCCCCTAGTTGCCACACTCCAGTGCCTGTTCGGGTCAATGTACCTAACCAGCACGTCTTTCAGAATGTGGGAGGAAACCGGAGCATCTGGAGAAAACCCACGCAGACACGGGGAGAACGTGCAAACTCCACACAGGCAGTGACCCAAGCTGGGAATCGAACCCTGGTCCCTGACGCTGAGAGGCATCAGTGCTAACCACTGTGCTACCGTGCCGTCCCGGTATGCTGGGCACCACGCTTTAGCAAGGGCGCAAAGGCTTTGGAGAGGGTAGCGAAAAGATTGACCAGAATAGTTTCGGGGATGGAACGTCCGCAGTTCCATGGATTAATAAGAACATAAGAACTAGGAGCAGGAGTAGGCCATCTGGCCCTTCGAGCCTGCCCCGCCATTCAACAAGATCATGGCTGATCTGAAGCGAATCAGTTCCACTTACCCGCCTGCTCCCCATATCCCCTAATTCCCTTATCGATCAGAAAACTATCTACCCATGATTTAAACATATTCAACGAGGAAGCCTCCACCACTTCAATGGGCAGAGAATTCCAGAGATTCACTAGCCTCTAAGAGAAGAAGTTCCCCCTCAACTCTGTTCTGAACCGGCCCCCCCTTATTTTGAGGCTGTGCCCTCTAGTTCTGGTTTCCCTTCTAAGTGGAAAGAATCTCTCCACCTCTACCCTATCCAGCCCCTTCATTATCTTATATGTCTCTATAAGATCACCCCCTCATCCTTCTAAACTCCAACGAGTACAGACCCAATCTGTTTAATCTCTCCTCATAAGCCACACCCCTCATCTCCGGTATCAACCTGGTGAACCTTCTCTGCACTCCCTCCAAGGCCAATATATCCTTTCGCAAATAAGGGGACCAAAACTGCACACACTACTCCAGTTGCGGCCTCACCAGTGCCCTGTACAGTTGCAGCAAGACCTCCCTGCTTTTATATTCTATCCCCCTCGCGATAAAGGCCAACATTCCATTCGCCTTCTTGATCACCTGCTGCACCTGCAGACTGAGTTTTTGCGATTCGTGCACAAGTACCCCCAGGTCCCTCTGCACAGTCGCACGATGTAATTTTTCTCCATTTAAATAATACTCCAATTTACTATTATTTCTTCCAAAGTGGATAACCTCACATTTGCTAACGTTATATTCCATCTGCCAGATCCTCGCCCACTCGCTCAGCCTATCCAAATCTCTCTGCAGACTTTCCGCGTCCTCCACGCAATTCGCTTTCCCACTCACCTTCGTGTCATCAGCAAACTTGAATACCCTAGATTCAGTCCCCTCCTCCAGATCATCTATGTAAATGGTAAACAATTGAGGCCCCAGCACCGATCCCTGCGGCACGCCACTGGTCACCAACTGCCAACCAGAAAAGCACCCATTTATCCCAACTCTCTGCTTCCTGTTAGATAGCCAATCCCCAATCCACGCCAACACCTTGCCCCTAACTCCGTGTACCCCAATCTTCTGCAGCAACCTTTTGTGAGGCACCTTATCGAACGCCTTCTGGAAATCTAAAAACACCACATCCACCGGTTCCCCTCTGTCAACCGCACTAGTGACATCTTCATAAAAGTCCAGTAGATTCGTCAAACACGACTTTCCCTTCATGAATCCATGCTGCGTCTGCTTGATCGAACCATTCTTATTCAGGTGCTCTGTTATTTCCTCTTTAATAATGGACTCTAGCATCTTCCCAACTACGGACGTTAAGCTAACCGGCCTGTAGTTACCCGCCTTTTGTCTACTTCCTTTTTTAAACAGCGGCGTAACAGTAGCTGTTTTCCAGTCAGCCGGCACTACCCCAGAGTCCAGCGAATTTTGATAAATTACTACTAACGCATCTGCTATTACCTCAGCCATTTCTTTCAGTACCCTGGGATGCATTCCATCCGGGCCCGGGGACTTGTCTACCTTCAGTCCTATTAGTCTACCAAGCACCACCTCCTTAGTAACAGTAATTGTATTAAGGACCTCCCCTCCCACCAACTCTCGATCTCTAATATTCGGCAAACTATTTGTGTCTTCCACCGTGAAGACCGACACAAAGAACTTATTTAAAGTCTCAGCCATTTCCTCGTTTTCCACTATTAAATCCCCCCTCTCATCTTCCAAGGGTCCAACATTCACTCTAGCCACTCTATTCCTTTTTATATACTTGTAAAAACTTTTACTATCATTTTTTATATTTTGAGCTAGTTTAGTTTCATAATCTATCTTTCCTTTCTTAATCGCTTTCTTAGTCGTTCTTTGTTTTTCTTTAAAGCTTTCCCAATCCACTAATTCTCCACTATTTTTGGCCACTCTGTACGCATCTGATTTTATTTTAATACTCTCCTTTATTTCCTTCGTTATCCACGTCCGGTCATCCTTTTTCTTACAGTCCTTCTTTATCACCGGAATATATTTTTGCTGAGTACTTTAAAAAATCTCCTTAAAAATCCTCCACTGTTCCTCAGCTGTCCTACCTACCAGTCTGCTCGCCCAGTCTACATTAGCCAATTCCACCCTCATCCTATCGTACTCCCCTCTGTTCAAGCAGAGGACACTGGTTTGGGACCCTACTTTCTCACCCTCCATCTGTATCAGAAATTCCACCATATTATGATCACTCATCCCAAGAGGATCCTTCACAAGAAGATCCTTAATCCTACCTGTCTCATTGCACAGAACCAGATCCAAGATAGCTCGCTCTCTCGTAGGTTCTGTAACATACTGTTCAATGAAACAATCCCGACAGCATTCCAAGAACTCTTCCTCAAGCCCTCCACGTCCAATTTGAGTCGACCAATCAATATGTAGGTTAAAATCCCCCATGATTATTGCCGTTCCACTTTTGCACGCATCCATTATTTGCTTGTTTATAGCCCTCCCCACCTCTAAGTTATTTGGGAGAAACTGGGATTGTTTCCCTTAGAAAGCTAAGAGATTGGACAGGGGTATCTGAAATCGTGAAGGGTGGTGAAAATGGTAGCAAGAGCAGCTTTCAAAGAGGAACTGGATAGATTGGAGCAAAAAAAAATGGAAGATATGAGAAATGGGGAAATGGGACTGATTGGATCGCTC
This sequence comes from Mustelus asterias, assembly GCF_964213995.1. Taxonomy (NCBI): domain Eukaryota; kingdom Metazoa; phylum Chordata; class Chondrichthyes; order Carcharhiniformes; family Triakidae; genus Mustelus; species Mustelus asterias. The sequence goes on along the minus strand of NW_027591337.1, from coordinate 75,686 downwards.
CATGAAAGAGTTGAGTGGTCTTGATCTCTGGGGTTTGCTGAGACTGGGAGGAATGTGATTGACGCGGCAACACAGACATTGTTAAACCTCTGCTTCCTTTCCAGTCAAAGTCCAACGGCAACGCTACAGTCAACCAACACGCACACGCACAGCAGCAGCTCCAGCTCTGGCGATGGACACGGCCACTTGTTCCACCGTCACCGACTCCCTCAAACCCTGCAGCCTGACCAGGACGGCCGTGTCGAGCCCTATGTTGACTTCTTGGAGTTCTACCGCCTCTGGACAGTGGACCACAGTGAGCAGACGGTGGCTGGAGTCCAATAGCGGATTGTTCAGACTCTGGACACAGGGCTGCGCTGCTGGGAGATTCTGGGCCCGCGACCAATAACGTCCCTATATCCCTGACCACCTCGGCGAGCAGGAGCCGAGGGACAGCGAGAGCTCCCACGCGATCTCATTTCACAGCGACATCATTGCAAACCTCAGTTAACAGAATCCCGAGTTGGGGGATGTGAATAATTGGATCCCCCGATCGCTGATGTCCCCAGAACTGTGGGGAGAGAAGGGAGGGTTCGACGCCAGTTAAATCCTGTGCTCGAGGAGATGGGTCACGGACTTCCTGCATTGAGAGACTGTGTTGGGCGGCACAGTGGTTAGCATTGCTGCCTCACAGCTCCAAGGACCTGAGTTCGATTCCCGGCTTGGGTCACTGTCTGTGCGGAGTCTGCACGTTCTCCCTGTGTCTGCATGGGTTTCCTCCGGGTGCTCCGGCTTCCTCCCACAGTCTGAAAAACGTGCTGGTTAGGGTGCCTTGACCCGAACAGGTGCCAGAGTGTGGCGACTAGGGGAATTTCACAGTAACTTCATTGCAGTGTTAATGTAAGCCTTACTCGTGACTAATAAATAAACTTTAACTTCCCCACAGTTGGGCCCCCTGGGGCTGCACCTGGCACTCTGTGCCGGGGGATACTGGCCAGCGGCAGCTGAGGTTTACTGGCAATGGGTTCAATGCACCGTGTCCTGCCCCCGTGACCCTGGCTCAGCCTAACACCCGGCTCGATGTGCTGGGGAGCTGTCTAGGCGAAAGAGGTCCCCTGTCCAAGCCTGGTGTGTACTGGGCTCTCTCAGCCAGGTGTGTTACTGAGCCGCACTGACCAGCTCGGCTTGGAGTTCGCCAGGTCAGTGGTAACATCGTGTGGGGGGGGGAGTGGAAAATCAGCGTTAGGACTGGGCCGGCTCAGTCCGGGTGCAGTCCAACAGTGCGCACCACCTGGATGGGGAGATGTACCAAGGGGGATGAACCTTTCAGAGGAGCTGGAGAGAAAAGTGGGCTGAGATTTATTGACCGTTTATTTGACTCTTCTGTGATTAGTTACGGGGTGCTTGCTGCCCCTTTCTGGAGCTGACAAGGTCCCTAACGACTCGCCTGATCCACCCTTTGCCTGAGGCACTTCAGCAGCTGGGCTGAGCTGAGCCGGCAGTGACAGGCCTGGGTTTCACCGCCCCTGAGGAGACCCCGTCACAAAAAACAGCTCATTCCACAGGGCCAGCCTGACTCTCCTTGAGGAGTCTAATCTGGGGGGGGGTCGTGTCACTCGAGTCTCATCTCGTGATGATTGGGAAATGGAAGCATTCACGTTTACCAAATTACACACAACCTGTCTGCAACTTTCTTGGTTGCTGTCAGTTCTGGTGCACTTTGCCCCACGGCGTTTTGTGGGTTTTTTGTTTCTGCTCTCTGACCTTTTCTGAAAGTTTCTGCATTGTTTTTGAGCTTGTCTCAGTCTCTTTTTCCCTTGCCAGCCAGCACAGGCCTGGCTTTCTCTCTCTATTTCGTCTGTTGGCTGATGTATTTCCAATCACATTTGTTTGGTCTCATTCCTGGGAACGCGTTTACCCTGCACACTTAGCATTTGGCTTCTAAGTATATCGCACTTGTGTTGGCAACCACCTTTCTTTTCATTTGTAAAACCTCCCGATCGTGGGTTTTTTTTAAAAAATGACTCCTTGAGCAATTAAACTTGCAATGTTCTGTGAATTATTTATAGATTGTTTTCTGAACATTTGTCCTCTAAATAAACAGGAATTAAAACCAGATGGGGACCATGTGGCTCGTGCTTAGATCTGCTTTCTCCCGATTGCGAAGCTTTCTGGGGTTTGGAGTGACTCTTATATTGAGGCAGACAGGCCAGTAACGTACCATCAGCAACCCAAGGTTAAATATCTCTGCAATTTGTTTCCTATTCACTGGGCTGTGGGTGACAGACAGTACGGTGGCAGTTGCTACCCGTTTCTAGATACCTTAGAATGCTGGTGGTGGAGGGAGTGGGTGTTTGTGGATGTGGTGCCAATCAAGCAGGACAGCTTTGTCCTGGATGGTGTTGAGCTTCGAGTGTTGTTGGAGGTGCACCCATCTGGGCAAGTGGGAAGTATTCCATCACACACCTACTAGTGTGATGGACAGAGACTGCAGAATGCCGCAGTACAGAGGGATCTGGGTGTCCTTGTACATTAATCAAAGAGTTAGCAGGGGAAGGCAGATCAAGTTCCCCTCCTGATTTGGAAATACAGTGCGGCCCCGTTATAACGCGATGGTTGGGGTACATAAAATGTTATCGCGAAAAAAGCGGGGTCGCGCTAAATTTGCTAAATTTTAGCGGAAATAAAAGGGTCCAATGATTCATCGTGTTATATCCGAATTTGTGCTAAATCGGGGTTCTACTGTATATCGCCGTTCCTTCGCAGTCGCTGGGTCAAAATCCTGCAATTCCCTCCCTAACGGCATTGTGGGTCAACCCACAGCACGTGGACTGCAGCGATTCAAGAAGGCAGCTCACCGCCACCTTCTCAAGGGCAACTAGAATCATAGAATCCTACAGTGCAGAAAGAGGCCATTCGGCCCATCGGGTCTGCACCAACCACAATCCCACCCAGGCCCTACCCCCATATCCCTACATATTTACCCACTAATCCCTCTAACCTATGCATCCCAGGACACTAAGGGGCAATTTTAGCATAGCCAATCAACCTAACCCGCACCTACCCCATATAAATAACCTTTCACCACTTACTCACCAAGAATCTATCTATCTCTGCATTAAAATATTCAAAGATTCTCTTCCTGAAAAGGTGGTGGAAGCAGACTTCCAGAGACTCGCCAACCTCTGAGAGGAAACATTTCGTCTCATCTCCATTTTAACTGGGCGACCCCTTATTTTTAAACAGTGACCCCTAGTTATTTATTAGGTTTTATTTAGTTCATTAGATTCCCACTGGTTGGAGTCATACCTGTCACAAAGGAAGATGGTTGTGGAGGATCGGCTATCTCAGCTCCAGGACATCTCTGCGGGAGTTCCTCAAGGTAGTGTCCGAGGCCCAACCATCTCCAATGCTTCATCAATGATCTTCCTTCCATCATAAGGTCAGAAGTGAGGATGTTCGCCGATGATTGCACAATGTTCAGCACCATTCGCAACTCTGCAGCTACCGAAGCAGTCCGTGCCCATATGCAGCAAGACCTGGACAATATCCAGGCTTGGGGTGACAAGTAACATTCATGCTACACAAGTGCCAGGCAATAACCATCTCCAACGAGAGGATCTAACCACCGCCCCTTGACATTCAATGGTGTTACCATCACTGAATCCCCTACTATCGACATTCTGGGGGTTATCATTGACCAGAAACTGAACTAGACTAGCCATATAAACACTGTGGCGACCAGAACAGGTCAGAGGCTAGGAATCCTGTGACAAATAGCTCACCTCCTGACTCCCCGAAGACTGTCCATCATCTACAAGGCACAAGTCAGGAATGTGATGGAATACTGTCCACTTGCCTGGATGAATCAAGCTCCTACACCACTTAAGAAGCTCGACACCATCCAGGACAAAGCCAGCCCTTTTGATTGCTACCCCTTCCATAATCGTTTAATCCCTCCACCCCCCCACTGCCGAACAGTAGCAGCAGTGTGTACCATATACAAGAACTCAGCAAGGCTCCTCAGACAGCACCTTCCAAACCCATGACCACTACCATCTAGGAGGACAAAAAGAGCAGCAGATACCTGGGAACACCACCACCTAGAGATTCCCCTCCAAGTCACTCACCATCCTGACTTGCAAATACATCGCCGTTCCTTCATTGTTGCTGGGTCACGATCCTGGAACTGCCTAACAGCACGTGGGAGTACCTACACCACATAGACTGCAGCGTTTCAAGAAGGCAGCTCACTGCCTCCTTCTCAAGGGCAACTAGGGATGGGGGCAATAAATGCTGGCCTAGCCAGCGCCGCCCACATCCTGTAAATAAATAAAGTTGGGATATGTAAGTCAATGATTATCTGTGGTTATATTTTGGAGTTTAGCCAGTTATGCTATGAATTTAGTAGAATATTATAGACCACTGCCCCAGGGCAGAGGGTGAAATCATCAATCAATCATCCCGCTTGCCTAATCCATATCTCAGCTCCATCTCTCTGGCCCCGCTGCCTCCACCTCCCCTCTCTATAATTCGGGTCAGAAACTCCAGAGTATTCTATGAAGTTTTGCACTTTGAATTTGGCTAGGGTAAGCATGAGATGTTTCACTCCAGGTATGATTCAAATGACCCACTAGGGAGCTTTCATAGAATCCCTACAGTCCAGAAGGAGGCCATTCGGCCCATCGAGTCTGCACTGACCACAATTCCACCCAGGCCCTATTCCCGTAACCCCACATATTTGCCCTGCTAATCCCCCCCTGCCACTAGAGTCAATTTAGCATAGCCAATCAACCTAACACGCACATCTTTGAACTGTGGAAGGAAGCCGGAGCGCCCGGAGGAAACCCACGCAGACACGGGGAGAACGTGTAGACTCCACACAGACAGTGACCCGAGCCGGGAATCGAACTCGGGTCCCTGGCGCTGTGAGGCCGCAGAGCCAGCCATCGTGCCGCCCATTTATCAAATAAGGTTTATTTAAGAATACAGTTAATAAGAAAATTAGCACTGGCTTTTACCAATTGCACACAAGGAAAAAAACAATGATGTTGTATAAGACCTAAATGAATATAAGAAATGTTCCAATCAAACAAATTCCGTAAACAAAACAGTTGCCACAGGTTTCATTCGGCAAACATAAATGCTCACGTGACTCTGGAACTGAGTCCTTTGGTTGGAGAATTGAAACCCTGACTTCCCAGCCTCGGAACTCTTAGCTGCCCTCTGGATACACACCCAGGACAACTTAAGTCAGAACAGCTTCCCAAAACAGCAGGGAGAGAGACTCTAGACAAGCTAACTACCAACAATAGATTTTCTAATCCAGGAAGGCCAGGAGACTTGCTTCCAGCCAGCCAGCAGGGTCTATAATACCAGGGAGAGAGAGAGAGAGAAACATTGCTTTCCATCTGATGTCCTCCCTCTTCTAAATTAAAACTGAAAACCAATCCTTAGATTTTTTTCCTGGGGAGGAACCTCCTGGCTTTAACTAGTCGATCAAACTTCCCCCTCACAATGCACGGTCATAAAAGATCCCAGAATAAAAATAAACAATACCCCATTTAAGCCATTGAAGCAGCAATAAAAGGCTTCTAGCAGCCAGCCCGGCAACACTGAAACCAAAGAGGATGGCTTACAACTGCAGAGAACATGATTTAAGAAAAAACATTTCTTAAAGGTACGTTAGCGTCACATTTGCACCACTCCTTTTTGTAAAAGACTGGAACAGCACCTGCTCACTCACTGCACCAAACTCTCAGAGTTAAGCACTTTTCCACTGCCCTCAGTCTCCAGCTGCACCTTTCTGTCACTCACTGGAGCAAGTCAGGGACTGGAGTCACTCTATCTCTCAATCCCTCTCGCCCGAGAGCAGAGGTGAGGCTGGAGTCACGTGGACTTGAGCAGACGTGGGAGTGCCAGATTGTCTTCCTGAATCATTGACCAGTCTCAGTGCTCCTGCCAACCCCCAGCCCCACCAATAACAGACATCCCTGTTTAACTTCAGCAAGCCAGCCCGGTGTGGCCCAGGGGGCTGGGAGGATCTGACCTGGGACCACAGGAAGGCCGAGGATTGGGAGTGCTGCTGGGACCGAGGCCAATGAACAATGGCTGGCTTCCTGGAGCAAACCAACTACTCCGGACTGCCTCGGTCTCCTTCTGTCCACCCGCCTCCAGACCTCAAACCCCCGCTTGTAACGCTTCTGCCCAACTCCCCTCCTCTCTGCACCCCCTCCCCTCCCCCTCCCCTCTGTGCCCTCCTCCCCCTCCCCTCTGCGCCATCTTCCTCCTCCCCTCTGCGCTCTCCTCCCCCTCTCCCTGCACCCCCTCCCCTCTGCGCCCTCCTCCCATCTGTGCCCTCTTCCCCCTCCCCTCGGTGCCCTCCTCCTCCGTCTGCGCCCTCCTCCCCCTCCCCTCTGCGCCCTCCTCCTCCTCCCATCTGTGCCCTCTTCCCCCTCCCCTCGGTGCCCTCCTCCCCCCCCGTGCCCTCCTCTCCCTCCCTTCTGCGCCCTCCTCCCCGCCCTTCTCCCCATCCCCTCCCCTCCACGCCCTCCTCCCCCCACACCCTCCTCCCCTCTGCACCCACTTCCCCCTCCTCCTCCTCTCCCCTCCGTGCCCTCCTCCCCCCACACCCTCCTCCCCTCTGCACCCCCTTCCCCTCTCCCTCCCCGCCCTCCTCCCACTCTCCCCTTCGCGCCCTCTCCCCTTCCCCTCTCTCCTCTGCTCTCGGTCCTCTCCCCTATCTCACAAGTGTGTGTAAGCTGTGTATATGGCCTGTTACTCTGAAACCAGACTGGGATCAGTGTTGATTGAGTCGGTGGGACTGGGGGCTGAACATTGTCCGTATATTTAAGTGCGTCAGGTTTGGATGTGCTTTTGGACACTGGCCACAAACGACAGAGCAAAATGTGGAGAAAACTCTGAAGTGTAGCATATTAATAATTAAACCAGCTCCTGTTGCCATTACTGGGGTCTAGTGTTGCTGAATGGAGACACTTGTCTGCATTGATGCATTGAAACTGCCTCGAACTAACTGGACAATTGCCATTTACTCAGGGCAGGCACTCTCCACTTTCCTTCTTTCTCTCTTCCTGCAATGAAAGAGAGCTTGAAAGTATTTTTAAAGGATCTTTCTTTTCTCTCGTCAGTTTGTCAAAATCCTGACTGTCCTTTCTGTTCCTGCGAGCGATGCTTCATTCTGCTTCCTGTACAGATGTGAGACTGAGACAAACACCCTTGTCACAGGAACAGCTGCATTCCTCACTCGCTGACAAGGCCGCTTCATCCCAAACACCATTGGAAAAGAAGAATTTTTAGGAACAGGAGAGGTTATCTTGCTCTCTCCCATCACGTCGTATCCCGCAATCCCTCTCACTGGGTCTCTCAATCCCTCACCACATCCCTCAATCCCTCAGTGTCTCTCCCTCACGCCTCCCTCACTCCTTCACCATATTCCTGAATCCCTCACTCCCTTACCGCATCCCTCTTCCCTCCTGCCACGCCCCTTGCCCCTCCCGCCTCGCCCCTCCCACCGTGCCCCTCCCCCTCGCCCCTCCCACCGTGCCCCTCATGCCACGCCCCTTGCCCCTCCCACCGCGCCCCTCCCACCGCACCCCTCCCACTGGATGCCATCTCTCCGGATGCCACACTATAGGAAGGACGAGAACGCACTGGACAGCGCACAGAAGAGGATTACAAGAATGGTTCCAGGGCTGAGAAACTTCAGTTATGAGGATTGATTGGAGAGGTTGGAACTCTTCTCCTTGGAGAGAAGACGGCTGAGAGGAGATTTGATAGAGATGTTCCAAATCATGCGGGGGGGGTGGTGGGGGGGCCGGTCAGAGTAGAAAGGGAGAAACTGTTCCCACTCATAAAAGGATCGAGACCGAGAGGGACACAGATTGAAAGTGATTGGCAACAAAAGCAAAATGTGATGTGAGAAAAATCTTCTTCACGCAGCGAGTGGTTGGGGTCTGGAAGGCGCTGCCTGGAAGTGTGGTGGAGGCAGCTTCAATCGAGGTATTGGATGGTTATTGAATAGGAACAATCCCAGGACTAATTTAATTGTGGATTACAGGGTCAAAGGTAGGGTTCTGAAGACTGTGGAGGAACAGAGAGATCTTGGGGTCCATATCCACAGATCTCTAAAGGTTGCCACTCAAGTGGATAGAGCTGTGAAGAAGGCCTATAGTGTGTTAGCTTTTATTAACAGGGGGTTGGAGTTTAAGAGCCGTGGGGTTATGCTGCAACTGTACAGGACCTTGGTGAGACCACATTTGGAATATTGTGTGCAGTTCTGGTCACCTCACTATAAGAAGGATGTGGAAGCGCTGGAAAGAGTGCAGAGGAGATTTACCAGGATGCTGCCTGGTTTGGAGGGTAGGTCTTATGAGGAAAGGTTGAGGGAGCTAGGGCTGTTCTCTCTGGAGCGGAGGAGGCTGAGGGGAGACTTAATAGAGGTTTATAAAATGATGAAGGGGATAGATAGAGTGAACGTTCAAAGACTATTTCCTCGGGTGGATGGAGCTATTACAAGGGGGCATAACTATAGGGTTCATGGTGGGAGATATAGGAAGGATGTCCGAGGTAGGTTCTTTACGCAGAGAGTGGTTGGGGTGTGGAATGGACTGCCTGCAGTGATAGTGGAGTCAGACACTTTAGGAACATTTAAGCGGTTATTGGATAGGCACATGGAGCACACCAGGATGATAGGGAGTGGGATAGCTTGATCTTGGTTTCAGATAAAGCTCGGCACAACATCGTGGGCCGAAGGGCCTGTTCTGTGCTGTACTGTTCTATGTTCTATGTAACAATGTACAGGGTGGGGGGGAGGCACGGGAATGGCACTGAGTCAAGAAGCTCATTTGAAGAGCCAGTGCAGACACGATGGGCCTTCTGCACTGTTACAACTCTGCAAATTTATGCACTGAAATCTTTGGTCAGGTTAGAAAGAAAAGGGATCCTTGCCTTTTTAAATAAGTGAAGAGTCCAAGGAATTTATCCCAAACCTTTTATAAATCAGGAGTTAGCTCACAGCAGGACTGTTGTGTACAGCTGTGGGAACCCAACATGAGAGTTGGAGGGTAGAATTATTCAAATGATACCAAGGATGAGGGACATCAGTTGTCTGGAGAGGCTGGAGAATCTGGGAATGTTATTAGAGAAGATTGAGGGAATATTTCATTGAGGCGTTCAGAATTATAAAGAGTTTTAGAATAGAATCATAGAATAAAATCATAGAATCCCTACAGTGCAGAAGGAGGCCATTCAGCCCATCAAGCCTGCACCAATCACAATCCCAAGTCTGCAGGGGTGGCACAGTGGTTAACACTGCTGCCTCACAGTGCCAGGGACCCGGGTTTGATTCCCAGCTTGGGGCATTGTCTGTGTGGAGTCTGCACGTTCTCCCCGTGTCTGCGTGGGTTTCCTCCGGGTGCTCCAGTTTCCTCTCACTCCAAAGATGTGCAGGTTAGGTGGATTGGCCATGCTAAATTGCCCCTTAGTGTCCAAAGATGTGTAGAGTAGAGGGATTAATGGGGTAAATGCTTGGGGTTACGGGGATAGGGCCTGGGTAAGATGCTCTATCGAAGAGTTGGTGCAGACTCAATGGACCGAACGGCCTCCTTCTGCACTGTAGGGATTCTAAGTCGCTGAGGGACAGCATGTGGAACTAGGAGATGTCCATGGATATGAGGGACACCAGAGGAAACAATCGGAGAGTGGGGAAGAGAACTCCACTCTGCAGGTGATTCTCTGGGCACCGTTTGTTAGGTTAGGAATCAGTGTGGAGAAGGGGCTTTGGGGAAAGGTGGTGTGGCCACTGATGCCAAAGGCTGCAGACAGGTTGAAAAGAACAGGGGGAGGGAAGTTTACATAGAAACTAGAAGCAAGAGGAGGCCATTCGGCCCTTCGAGCCTGCTCCACCATTCAGTTTGATCTTGGCTGATCATCAAATTCAATATCCTGATCCCCCCTTTCCCCCCATATCCCTCGAGCCCTTTAGCCCCAAGAGCGATATCTAATTTCTTCTTGAAATCACACAATGTTTTGGCCTCAGCTACTTTCTGTGGGAGTGAATTCCACACATTCACTACCCTCTGGGTGAAGAAATTTCTCCTCACCTCAGTCCTAAAAGGTTTACCCCTTATCCTCAAACTATGACCCCTAGTTCTGGACTCCCCCCACCATCGGGAACATTCTGAATCTACCCTGTCTAACCCTGTTAGAATTTTATACGTTCGTGCCTTTGTCACAGTGGCAGCTGGCATTTGTGACATTTGATAAGGGTGTTTCTGGACAGCTGATTGGAGGGAGTTGTAGGAAAGATTGGCACCGATTTTCTCATCACCATCTTCGCGAGGACAATTGGACCAAACGGGTTGGCCTTCACCAGAAACACTCTCATCCCCAGGAACAAGTTCAAAAGGAAAGTGACCGCCCTTCAGGGATTTTGGAGCAGGAAAGGAAGTTGGAGGTGGGGGTGATAGTTTGCAAGAACAGAGGGCGCCAAGGATTCTTTTGGGAGATAAAGTAGAGGCGGTTCCTGTCAGCAGACATGGGGGCAAGAACAGAGGTTGGGTGGTCAGGAACTCCATGGAAATGGGGTCAAAGGAGCAGGAAGTGGGACTCTTTGCAGTTCCCGAACTATTTTAGACAGAGGGGAGCAGGATCTGCTGGTGCTTTATGTAATCCCACCAGACCTCATGGTCATAGAGCCATCGAGGTTTACAGCATGGAAACAGGCCCTTCAGCCCAACTTGTCCATGCTGCCCCTTTTTTTTAACCACTAAGCTAATCCCAATTATCCACATTTGGCCCATATCCCTCTATACCCATCTTACCCACGTAACTGTCTAAATGCTTTTTAAAAGACAAAATTGTACCCGCTTCTACCTCTACCTCTGGCAGTTTGTTCCAGACACTCACCACCCTCTGAGTGAAACAATTGCCCCTCTGGACACTTTTGTATCTCTCCCCTCTCACCTTAAACCTATGCCCTCTAGTTTTGGACTCCCCTACCTTTGGGAAAAGATGTTGACTATCTAGCTGATCTATGCCCCTCATTATTTTATTTTATTATGATATATTTATATTATATTTATATTTCACCTCATGGTGAATGGTTTATTATTAAAATTACCACAGGGATCTTGTCTACAGTTCCTGTCACCACACTACAGGAAGGACACAATTGCAGAGAGAGTACAGAGGAGAGTTACAAGAATGTTGCCTGGACTGGAAAATTGCAACAATGAGGAGAGATTGGATAGCCTTAGAACAGAGGAGGCTAGAAGGTGACCGAATTGAAATGTACAAAATGAGGAGGGGGCCGAGACAGGAAAGACCTGGTTCCCCTAGCGGAGGGGTCAGTTCCTAGGGGGCATAGATTGAAAATGATCAGTGGAAGGATTAGGGGGGAAACCTGAAGCAAAATCTTTCACCCAGAGGGGGGTGCTAGGTGTCTGGAATTCACTGCCTGAATCGATAGTTGTGACTGAAGCACTCAACTCATTTCAAAGGTACCTGGATCAGGAACCGCAGTGCTGGAACCTGCAAGGGTGCTGGAAAGGGGTTTAAAATCAGCAGCTAATTTATTTTATTTTTGGATGGTGCAGAAATGATGGGCTGAATGGCCTCTTTCTGCACGGTCATTTTTCTCTGACTCTGTGGCTCAGTCAGTGATTTTGCCACAAAGGTTCAGCCTTTGGATTGAGGGGAGCAGAGGAGATGGTGACAGCAGGATATGGAGAGTAAGGAATGGTTTTCATGGTGGCGGGGGCCCGGTCAGCAAAAAGGTGATGAGCCCGAATGGTTAGATTGGTTGGGGTTTTGAAAGCGCAGTTGTAAACGGGGAAGAGTTTATTTTTCTCCCAGGAGTGGATCCAGAAAGGGAGTGGGGTCGGCCGGGGGAAAGGGGAATGAGAGTGGAGAACGATGCAAGCACCCAAAACATTTCACTCATTAACCCAAAGGGGCCTGGCAGCCAAAGAGTCTGAGTTGGCCAAAGCCTTCAATCGGCAATTCGCAAATTTTCTGTATAAGGTGGGTTTCTTGAAGCAAAGAATTCCACCACAACCCCAACAGGAAGCATTATTTTAAGTTTTTAAAAAATTTTTAAAGTTTATTTATTAGTGTCACAAGTAGGCTTACATTAACACTGCAATGAAGTTACTGTGAAAATCCCCGCGTCGCCACACTGCAGCGCCTGTTCGGTTCGGGTACACTGAGGGAGAACTTAGCATGGCCGATGCACCCTAACCAGCACGTCTTTCGGACTGTGGCAGGAAACCGGAGCACCCGGAGGAAACCCACGCAGACACGGGGAGAACGTGCAAACTGCACACATTGAACCCAGGTCCCTGGCGCTGTGAGGCAGCAGTGCTAACCACTGTGCCACCGTGCCGCTCTGTCATCCCTGGCGACAGATCCGATTTACCCACGGTGAGTGCCATGGTGTGATTCTGGCCACCTCGGTCACAATCGAGCCCAATCCCCAGCCTCCTGCTGCAGCAAAATCCCTCTCTCCCGCCCAGCCCACCTCCTTATAGGAAATTCAGCATGTCCGCTACTACTCACCAATTTCTACAGATGCACCATAGAAAGCATCCTATCCGGATCTATCACAGCTTGGTATGATTCCTGCTCTGACCAAGACCATACGAAACTACAGAAGGTTGTGAACACAACACAGTCCATCACGCAAACCAGCCTCCCATCCACTGAATCTGTCTACGCTTCCCACTGCCTCGGAAAAGCAGCCAGCGTAATCAAGGACCCCACGCACCCCGGACATTCTCTCTTCCACCTTCTTCCATAGAACAGTACAGCACAGTACAGGCCCTTCAGCCCTCGATGTTGTGCCGAGCTTTGTCCGAAACCAAGATCAAGCTATCCCACTCCCTATCATTCTGGTGAGCTCCATGTGCCTATCCAATAATCGCTTGAAAGTTCCTACAGTGTCCGACTCCACTATCACAGCAGGCAGTCCATTCCACACCCCAACCACTCTCTGAGTAAAGAACCTACCTCGGACATCCCTCCTATATCTCCCACCATGAACCTTATAGTTATGCCCCCTAGTAATAGCTACATCCACCCGAGGAAATAGTCTCTGAACGTCCACTCTATCTATCCCCCTTATCATCTTATAAACCTCTATTAAGTCGCCTCTCATCCTCCTCCGCTCCAAAGAGAAAAGCCCTGGCTCCCTCAACCTTTCCTCATAAGACCTACCCTCCAAACCAGGCAGCATCCCGGTAAATCTCCTCTGCACTCTCTCCAATGCTTCCACATCTTTCTTATAGTGAGGTGACCAGAACTGCACACAATATTCCAAATGTGGTCTCACCAAGGTCCTGTACAGTTGCAGCATAACCCCACGGCTCTTAAACTCAAACCCTCTGTTAATAAATGCTAACACACTATAAGACTTCTTCATGGCTCTATCCACTTGAGTGGCAACCTTCAGAGGTCTGTGGATATGAACCCCAAGATCTCTCTGTTCCTCCACATTCCTCAGAACCCTGCCATTGACCCTGTAATCCGCATTCAAATTTGTCCTACCAAAATGAATCACCTCGCACTTATCAGTGTTAAACTCCATCTGCCATTTTTCGGCCCAGCTCTTCATCCTCTGTGGGGCCGAAGGGCCTGTTTTGTGCTGTACTGTTTCTATGTTTCTATCAATGTCTCTTTGCAGCCTACAATAGCCCTCCACCTCATCCACTACTCCACCAATCTTGGTGTCATCAGCAAATTTACTGACCCACCCTTTAGCCCCCTCCTCCAAGTCATTGATAAAAATCACAAATAGCAGAGGACGCAGCACTGATCCCTGTGGTACGCCGCTGGTAACTGGTCTCCAGTCTGAAAATTTTCCATCCACCACCACCCTCTGTCTTCTATGAGATAGCCAGTTATTTATCCAATCGGCCAAATTTCCCTCTATCCCACACTTCCTTACTTTCTTCATGAGCCTACCATGGGGAACCTTATCAAACGCCTTACTAAAATCCATGTATACGACATCAACTGCTCTACCTTCATCTATACACTTAGTTACCTCCTCAAAGAATTCAATCAAATTTGTGAGGCAAGACTTACCCTTCACAAATCCGTGCTGACTATCACGGATTAAGCTGCATCTTTCCAAATGGTCATAAGTCCTTTCCCTCAGGACCTTTTCCATTAACTTACCGACCACCGAAGTAAGACTAACCGGCCTATAATTACCAGGGTCATTCCTATTTCCTTTCTTGAACAGAGGAACAACATTCGCCACTCTCCAGTCCTCTGGCACTATCCCCGTGTAAGCGTTTTAACAACACCAGGTTAAAGTCCAACAGGTTTATTTGGTGGCAAATACCATTAGCTTTCGGAGCGCTGCTCCTTCGTCAGATGGAGTGGAAATCTGGAGTGGATTTCCACTCCATCTGACGAAGGAGCAGCGCTCCAAAAGCTAATGGTATTTGCTACCAAATAAACCTGTTGGACTTTAACCTGGTGTTGTCAAAACGCTTACTGTGTTTACCCCAGTCTAACGCCGGCATCTCCACATCATGACTATCCCCATGGACAGTGAGGACCCAAAGATCAAAGCCAAAGGCTCTGCAATCTCATCCCTTGTCTCCCAAAGAATCCTAGGATATATCCCATCTGGTCCAGGGGACTTATCGACCCTCAGGTTTTTCAAAATTGCTAATACACCTTCCCTCAGAACACCTACCTCCTCCAGCCTATCAGCCTGTATCCCACTCTCATCCTCAAAAACATGGTCCCTCTCCTTGGTGAACACTGAAGAAAAGTATTCATTCATCACCTCTCCTATCTCTTCTGACTCCATGCACAAGTTCCCACTGCCGTCCTTGACCGGCCCTAACCTCACCCTGGTCATTCTTTTATTTCTCACATAAGAGTAAAAAGCCTTGGGGTTTTCCTTGATCCGACCCGCCAAGGACTTCTCATGCCCCCTCCTAGCTCTCCTAAGCCCTTTTTTTAGCTCATTACTTGCTACCTTGTAACCCTCAAGCAACCCAACTGAACCTTGTTTTCTCATCCTTATATACGCTTCCTTTTTCCTCTTGACAAGACATTCAACCTCTTTTGTGAACCATGGTTCCCTCACTCGGCCATTTCCTCCCTGCCTGACAGGGACATGCCTATCAAGGACACGCAGTATTTGTTCCTTTAACAAGCTCCACTTTTCATTAGTGCCTTTCCCTGACAGTTCCTGTTCCCATCTTATGCTCCCTAATTCCTGCCTAATCGCATCATAATTACCCCTCCCCCAATTTTAAACCTTGCCCTGCCGTAAGGCCCTATCCCTCTCCATTGCAATGATGAAAGACACAGAATGTGGTCACTATCTCCAAAGTGCTCTCCCACAACCAAATCTAACACTTGGCCCGGTTCATTACCCAGTAGCAAGTCCAATGTGGCCCCACCTCTTGTCGGCCTATCCACATATTGTGTCAGGAAACCCTCCTGCACACACTGTACAAAAACTGCCCCATCCGAACTATTCGACCTATAAAGGTTCCAATCAATATTTGGAAAGTTAAAGTCACCCATGACAACTACCCTGTGACCTCCACACCTATCCATAATCTGCTTTGCAATTTCATCCTCCACATCTCTATTACTATTTGGGGGCCTATAGAAAACCCCCAACAACGTGACCGCTCCTGTCCTATTTCTAACTTCAGCCCATATTACCTCAGTCGGCAGATCCCCCTTGAACTGCCTTTCAGCAGCCGTTAAACTATCCTTGATTAACAATGCTACTCCTCCACCTCTTTTACCAGCTTCCCTGCTCTTACTGAAACATCTATACCCCGGAACGTCCAACAACCATTCCTGACTTGTTCTAACCATGTCTCCGTAATGGCCACAACATCATAGTCCCAAGTGCCAATCCACGCTCCAAGTTCACCTACCTTATTCCGGATGCTCCTTGCATTGAAGTGGACACACTTCAACCCATCTTCCTGTCTGCTGGTACACTCCTGCGACCTTGATACCCTCCTCAATACCTCACTACACTCAACACTGGCTTCTGGACTACAGCTCCTTTTCCCATCCCCCTGACAAATTAGTTTAAACCGCCCCTAAGAGCCGTAGCAAATTTCCCTCCCAGGATGTTGGTGCCCCTCTGGTCCAGGTGCAACCCATCCTGTTTGTACAGGTCCCACCTCCCCCAGAATGTGCTCCCAATTATCCACGTATCTGAAACCCTCCCTCCTACACCATCCCTGCAGCCAGGTGTTTATCTGCACTCTCTCCCTGTTCCTCAACTCGCTATCACGTGGCTCTGGCAACAAACCAGAGATGACAACATGGTTTGTCTTGGCTCTCAGCTTCCACCCCAGCTCCCTAAATTCCTGTTTTAAATCCCCGTCCCTTCTCTTACCTATGTCGTTCGTACCGATGTGTACCACGACTTGTGACTGTTCCCCTTCCCCCTTTTTTCCATTGGGAAAAAGATTCAGAAGTCTGAGATCACGTACCAACCAACTCAAGAACAGCTTCTTCACTGCTGCCATCAGACTTCTGAATGGTCCTATCACACATCAAGCTGATCTTTCTCTACACCCTAGCTGTGACTGTAACATTACATTCTCCACCCACTCCGTTCCACCTCCCCTATTTCCTTGATGAACGGTATGCTTTGTCTGTATAGCGCGCAAGAAACAATATTTTTCACTGTATCCCAATACATGTGGCAATAATAAATCAAATCAAGAGTTAGTCTTCTATAACAGCACACTTGGTCAGTGAGAGTCCGTGACTGAGGCCTGGGAGTGAGGTTTCACCAACCCTTGACCTGTGACCACAACATTAGTGAGAATCCGAAAGAGACGTTTCTCTTCCTAAATGTGCGACAGCTTCCACCTTTGAAGAAATTTCTCTCAGCACGACCACGATCCAGTTATTTGCCTCCTGACAGCGTTTACACTGTTTTATCACATTAGCACAGCTGAATTTGATGTAAATGAATGCTTTGTGGACTTAAATGTTCATGTTGTCCCAGTCTCAGTCACTCTCTATCTCAGACTGCAGGCCCAGCCTCAGTAACCCTCTATCTCAGACTGCAGGCCCAGCCTCAGTAACCCTCTATCTCAGACTGCAGGCCCAGCCTCAGTCACTCTCTATCTCAGACTGCAGGCCCAGCCTCAGTCACTCCCTATCTCAGACTGCAGGCCCAGCCTCAGTAACCCTCTATCTCAGACTGCAGGCCCAGCCTCAGTCACTCCCTATCTCAGACTGCAGGCCCAGCCTCAGTAACTCCCTATCTCAGACTGCAGGCCCAGCCTCAGTAACCCTCTATCTCAGACTGTAGGCCCAGCCTCAGTAACCCTCTATCTCAGACTGCAGGCCCAGCCTCAGTCACTCCCTATCTCAGACTGTAGGCCCAGCCTCAGTCACTGCCTATCTCAGACTGTAGGCCCAGCCTCAGTCAATCCCTATCCCAGACTGTAGGCCCAGCCACAGTCACTGCATATCTCAGACTGTAGGCCCAGACTCCGTCACTGCCTATCTCAGACTTTAGGATCAGTCTCAGTCACTGCCTATCTCAGACTGTAGGCCCAGCCTCAGTCACTCTCTATCTCAGACTGTAGGCCCAGCCTCAGTCACTCTCTATCTCAGACTGTAGGCCCAGCCTCAGTCACTCTCTATCTCAGACTGTAGACCCAGCCACAGTGACTCTCTATCTCAGACTATAGGCCCAGCCACAGTCACTGCATATCTCAGACTGTAGTCCCTGTCTCAGTCACTCCCTATCTCAGATAGTAAGCCCAGTCTCAGTCACTCTGTATCTCAGACTGTAGGCCCAGCCTCAGTCACTCCCTATCTCAGACTGCAGGCCCAGCCTCAGTCACTGCCTATCTCAGACTGTAGTCCCTGTCTCAGTCACTCCCTATCTCAGATAGTAAGCCCAGTCTCAGTCACTCTGTATCTCAGACTGCAGGCCCAGCCTCAGTCACTCCCTATCTCAGACTGCAGGCCCAGCCTCAGTCACTCCCTATCTCAGACTGCAGGCCCAGCCTCAGTCACTGCCTATCTCAGACTGTAGGCCCAGCCTCAGTCACTCCCTATCTCAGACTGCAGGCCCAGCCTCAGTCACTGCCTATCTCAGACTGTAGTCCCTGTCTCAGTCACTCCCTATCTCAGATAGTAAGCCCAGTCTCAGTCACTCTGTATCTCAGACTGCAGGCCCAGCCTCAGTCACTGCCTATCTCAGACTGTAGGCCCAGCCTCAGTCACTCCCTATCTCAGACTATAGGCCCAGCCTCAGTCACTGCCTCTCTCAGACTGTAGGCCCTGTCTCAGTCACTCTCCATCTCAGACTGTAGGCCCAGCCTCAGTCACTGCATATCTCAGACTGTAGGCCCTGTCTCAGTCACTCTCCATCTCAGACTGTAGGCCCAGCCTCAGTCACTGCATATCTCAGACTGTAGTCCCTGTCTCAGTCACTGCCTATCTCAGACTGTAGGCCCTGTCTCAGTCACTCTCTATCTCAGACTGTAGGCCCAGCCTCAGTCACTCTCTATCTCAGACTGTAGGCCCTGTCTCAGTCACTCTCCATCTCAGACTGTAGGCCCAGCCTCAGTCACTGCATATCTCAGACTGTAGTCCCTGTCTCAGTCACTGCCTATCTCAGACTGTAGGCCCTGTCTCAGTCACTCTCTATCTCAGACTGTAGGCCCAGCCTCAGTCACACTCTATCTCAGACTGTAGGCCCTGTCTCAGTCACTCTCTATCTCAGACTGTAGGCCCAGCCTCAGTCACTCTCTATCTCAGACTGTAGGCCCTGTCTCAGCCACTGCCTATCTCAGACTGTAGGCCCAGCCTCAGTCACTCTCTATCTCAGACTGTAGGCCCTGTCTCAGTCACTCTCTATCTCAGACTGTAGGCCCTGTCTCAGTCACTGCCTATCTCAGACTGTAGGCCCAGCCTCAGTCACTCTCTATCTCAGACTGTAGGCCCTGTCTCAGTCACTCTCTATCTCAGACTGTAGGTCCTGTCTCAGTCACTCTCTATCTCAGACTGTAGGCCCAGCCTCAGTCACTCTCTATCTCAGACTGTAGGCCCTGTCTCAGTCACTGCCTATCTCAGACTGTAGGCCCAGCCTCAGTCACTCTCTATCTCAGACTGTAGGCCCAGCCTCAGTCACTCCCCATCTCAGACTGTAGGCCCAGCCTCAGTCACTCCCCATCTCAGACCGTAGGCCCTGTCTCAGTCACTCTCTATCTCAGACTGTAGGCACGGAATAAATGATGAATGGGCGTATTTTGATTTGTATGATTGGGTATTTGATTTTACTAATTGCTGAACTTATGGCAGCAAATACTATTTAACAAGAGATTTATTTGGAGTAATATCAGTCCATGCCGGACAAGGTTTGTTCATTGATGACTATTCGTGACTCAAGTTGTATGTAGTACAATGGACCTGTAATACATTTGGAACTAAAAGCAGGCAGCGGATGGCCAGTTGCAGCGATGTCCAAGATTCATTGAACCTTAAAATTTAAGCCACTATTAAACAGATCAAAGTCACTGCAGCTGAGCCAATGGCTGCCAACCCCATGCTCTCTGACCTACCGTACCCTCCCATTGCTTCTGCCCCGTTCATTCCCCCCCTTACCCCTTCACCCCATCACCTCTGCTCCATTCCCTCCCCACATCCCTGAATCTGCCTCCCTTTAATATCTATACAATTTTCCCTTAAAACAATCCCCTGCTCTCTGCCTCACTCTCTGGTAAACATTCCTTGCTCTTAAGAGCCTCTTCCCCTCACTCTGAAACCATTTTAAACTAGTTATTGATTTCCTATCCAGAGAAAATGGCTTTTCCCCACTCAAAACCGTCATAATCTTTTAAGAACCTCCAGTATCCGGATATCACCTCATAGCGATTGATTCTAATCCATCGTATCTATACTTTTGGCCATCCTTTCTGTATCATGAAAGCTTATTGAGATGGAAACCCTTGGGAATGAGGTGAAAGCAGCAATGAGAATATAAAATTGGCTCAGGGACAGGAAGCAAATGGTTGGTGGTGACTGGATGTTTTCAGACTGGGCTGTGCATCACCCAAGAGTCAATGTTGTCTTAGTCCCATCATCCTTTGCGGTTTCCAGTTGTAGGTGGCACAGTGGGTTAGCACTGCTGCCTCACAGCACCAGGGACCCGGGTTCAATTCCCGGCTTGGGTCGCTGTCTGTGCGGAGTTTGCACGTTGTCCCCCGTTTCTGCGTGGGTTTCCTCCGGGTGCTCCGGTTTCCTCCCACAGTCCAAACGATGTGCTGGTTAGGGTGCATTGGCCGTGCCTAATTGTCCCTCAGTGTACCCAAACAGAGTGTGGTGACGAGGGGATTTTCACAGTAACTTCATTGCAGTGTTAATGTAAGCCTATTTGTGACAATAATAAATAAACTTTAAACAGTATTATAAAGTTTGCTGATGCTATGAAACTTGGCAACGTAGTGGGGTGGCACAGTGTTTAGCACTGCTGTCTCACAGTTCCATGGACCCAGGTTCAATCCTGGCCTTGGGTCACTGGCTGTGTGGAGTTTGCACATTCTCCCCATGCCTGCGTGGGTTTCCTCCGGGTGCTCCGGTTTCCTCCCATGGTCCAAAAATGTGTAGGTTAGGGTGAATTGGCCCTTAGTGTCCCAAGATGTGTTGGTTAGATGGATTAGCTATGTTAAATGTGTGGGGTTGTGGGGATTACCTTTAAAGACTCGCATTCCAACCATTATTTTGTAAATTGAGTTTGTGTCTTTATACACCCTGTTTGTGAACAGAACTCCCACTCACCTGACGAAGGAGCAGCGCTCCGAAAGCTAGTGGCTTTTGCTACCAATAAACCTGTTGGACTTTAACCTGGTGTTGTGAGACTTCTTGTGGTGGGGATAGAGCAGGGGAGAGGGCCTTCATTGGCCATGCTAAATTCTCTCTCAATGTACCCAAAAAGGTGACTAGGGGATTTTCATAGTAATTTCATTGCGGTGTTAATGTAAGCCTACTTGTGGAACTAATAAAAAACAACAGATAGCGCTGAGGATAGTTTATAGGCTTCAGGATGAAAGAAAGGGGGACATGATGGCGGTGTGGTAATGTTACTGGACTAGTAGTCCAGAGGCCCAACTTGGGGTCACAGGTTCAAATCTCATCACGGCATTTAACTCGGTCGATAGAGTCCCAATAATGGCAGCCATTACAAATTGTTGTAAAAACCCATCTGGGTTTAAAAGGAAGGAAATCTGCTGTCCTTACCCGGTCTGGCCTACATGTGACTCCAGATCCACAGCAACGTGGTTGACTCTGAAATAGCCGGGCAATCAAGGGCAATTAGGGGTGGGCATTGTGGTTGAGAATTCTGATTAATTCTAAATACCCGACATGAGGATAATTAGCAGCTAATGTTTAATATGTGGTTTGAGAATAATACAAAATATTTAAGTAACATATTAATAATGTCTCTGAGAAATGAATTTGTAACATGCCAGTAAAATGAAAGATGTTTTCATGAAAGATACCGGCACAAGTCAGGCACAAATCATGCAACAAAGTAAATTACAAACGCATATCTAAACCGGAGAAAATAAGTCCACTAGATAAAGGTGCCTTCAATAGAACCGGTTTAAATTAGAGTCATAGAGGTTTATAGCATGGAAACAGGCCCTTCGGCCCAACTTGTCCATGCCGCCCTTTTTTTTAAAACCCCTAAGCTAATCCCAATTTGGCCCATATCCCTCTATACCCATCGTACCCATAAAACTGTCTAAATGCTTTTTAAAAGACAAAATTGTACCCGCCTCTACTGCTACCTCTGGCAGCTTGTTCCAGACACTCACCACCCTCTGTGTGAAAAAATTGCCCCTCTGGACACTTTTGTATCTCTCCCCTCTCACCTTAAACCTATGCCTTCTGGTTTAAGACTCCCCTACCTTTGGGAAAAGATATTGACTATCTAGCTGATCTGTGCCCCTCATTATTTTATAGACCTCTACAAGATCACCCCTCAGCCTCCCACGCTCCAGAGAAAAAAAATCCCTTTTAGTTAGAGAAAATGCTGAATTATAAGAAGCCAATTTTTGGGTGGAAATTTCCATAAAACAGACTGACTAATAATTGAAGTTATATTTGAAGGTGTCAAAGAATTATTGATTGAAGGACATGCTATCAGTAGATTGACAGATCAGTGAATGAATGAAATTGCTGTTAATTCAATGCTGGACTGATTAATCTGATAAAAAAGTATAACTATTCTATTTTCTTGCCATGAAATCGGAGATCTTTTGTGAAAAGCCTGCTAGCTCATTAGCTGTGTAGGTGGAACCATTGATCTCCCATTTTGGCCAAAATGAGATTTGTCTTGTCCTAATTGTATGTTTGTCTGAATATTTTTAATTTGTAATGTTTTTGATTCTAGCATGTCAATTGTTTTAATAAAAACTAGTTGAAGAATTTCATTGAACTGAATAAACTTTTTAGAATCATAGAATCCCTACAGTACAGAAAGAGGCCATTCGGTCCATCGAGTCTGCACCGACCACAATCCCACCCAGACCCTACCCCCATATCCCTACATATTTTACCCACTAATCCACGCATCTCAGGACACTAAGGGCAATTTTTTTTTTTTAGCATGACCAATCAACCTAACGCGCACATCTTTGGGAGGAAACCGGAGCACCCAGAGGAAACCCACGCAGACACGAGGAGAATGTGCAAACTCCACACAGACAGTGACCCAGGCCGGGAATCGAACCCAGGTCCCTGGAGCTGTGAAGCAGCAGTGCTAACCACTGTGCTACTGGGCCACCCCGTGTTTTGCCTTTGTGAAATGAAATGTTTAATGAAAAGATTTAGTCTTTAAATTAATCAGGCCACCTGGAAGAATTTCCCACAACAGCCAATAAAAACTGACACTGGCGATAAGGAAACAAGGTGGTGTAATCGGCAAAAGCGTAGTGATCGGAGATCATTGTGGAAAATATGTGAAGGGGGCACTTTGGGGGAGGACAGTACAACATAAATGGAATGATTTGAAGAATGTGCCGACCTTGGTGTTCACCTACGCAAATCCTTAAAAGAGAGTCGCAATGAGAAAAGCAACTGGGCTACCATAAGATATAGGAGCAGAATTAGGCCATTCAGCCCATCGAGTCTGCTCCACCATTCGATCATGGCTGGTATGTTCTCAACCCCATTCTCCCTCCTTTTCCCCGTAACCTTTTGATCCCCTTATCAATCAAGAACCTATCTATCTCTATCTTAAATACACTCAATGACCTGGTCTCTGCGGCCTTCTGCGGCAATGAACCTGAGTTTATGAATGGATGACTAGAATATAAAAGCACAGAGAACATTCTGGAAGTTTAGAAATCACTGGTTTTGTGGACAATTCTGGGCGCCGCACTTTAAGAATGAGGTAAAGATATTTAGAAAGGCTACAGGTGAGGTTGAAATAAGACACTGCTGGGAATCAGAGACTTCAGTCGTGAGGAGAAGCTGGAGAAAGTTCGGACTGTCCTCCGCGGATCAGGGAAGGTGGGAGAAGAATAGAATAGAATAGAAACCCTACAGTACAGAAAGAGGCCATTCGACCCATCGAGTCTGCACCGACCACAATCCCACCCAGGCCCTACCCCCATATTTACCCACTAATCCCTCTAACCTACGCATTTCAGGACACTAAGGGGCAATTTTTAGCTTGGCCAATCAACCTGACCCACACATCTTTGGACTGTGGGAGGAAACCAGAGCACCCGGAGGAAACCCACGCTGACACGAGGAGAATGTGCAAACTCCACACTGACAGTGACCCGAGCTGGGAATCGAACCCAGGCCTCCCGCATGGCAGGCGAGAATGCTACCACTGAACCACCAATGCACAAGGGAGAAGTTAATGAAAGGAGGTTTCCAAGATGTTGAGAGGTTTTTGATAGAGAAAAGCTACTCCCTCTGCGAACTGGGTTAATAACCAGAGGTCATACGTTCACAGTTGGTGGGAAAATACCAAAATTGGAGATGAGGGATTTTTTTTTTAATCCTCCTGTTGTGATTTGTTGGGATCTGGAACTCTCAACCTGAAAAAGGTGGAAGCTGATTCCCAAAAAAGGGAGTTTGGAGTTCGGCAGGTGCTGGAGAATGAGGAAATCCCAGTGTTACGGATACAGGACTAAGCATTGAGTGTTCTTTCAGACAGTCATAATCGTGGCGTGGTTAATGGCCTCCTCCCGTGCCGTAGGTTTCTGCTAATATCAAACTGTGACAGCACTCAAACTGGCCAAACCGTTACCTAATAGAATCATAGAAAATAGCGTTAGAATGTAACCGGTGACAACTTTGTATTGGATGTAATGTGACCAATGGTAACAAGCCATAAGGGTCAGCTGACCCAGTAAACCATGGAACCAATTACAGAATGATGTGATGGTCAGCTGACACACTATAAATAAGAACCTGTTGGGAATTGTGGGGAACTTGGATTGGCCCAGGGCGAGACCCCCAAGTTTGGTGTCATGAAGTTTCTTTATTAAACCCTTTCTTATAAGTTGGAATAAGTTTTGTTACATTTTTATTGTCTGCATTTGAAGAGTTCCTTCCGAAGAAACAAATTGAAGCAGGAGGAGGCCATTCGGCCCTTCGAACCTGCTCCACCATTCATTTTGATCATGGCTGATCATCAAATTCAATATCCTGATCCCACCTTCCCCCCCATATCTCGGTCTCTTTAGCCCCTCGAGCTGTATCCAATTTCTTCTTGAAATCAGACAACATTTTAGTCTCAACTACTTTCTGTGGTGGTGAATTCCACACATTCACCACCCTCTGGGTGAAGAAATTTCTCCTCACTCAGCTCTAGAAGGTTTACCCCTTATCCTCAAACTATGACCCCTAGTTCTGGCCTCCCCCCACCATTGGGAACATTCTTTCCGAATCTACCCTGTCTAGCCCTGTTAGAATTTTATAAGTTTCTATGAGATCCCCTCTCACTCTTCTAAACTCCAGTGAATATAATCCTAACTGACTTAATCTCTCCTCATATGACAGATCCCGCCATCCCAGGAATCAGCCTTCGCTGCACTCCCTCTATCGCAAGGACATCTTTGCTCAGATATACAAACATATCATTGCTGTTATTTTTGCATTTCTACTTACAAAACCCGAAATGTGATTGTCCTGTGATAAGGATTGATCCACCTTCGCTGGTGCTCCCTGTTCATCCTCACCATTCAGCCTTTTTTCATTGAGTATATCATTTCATCCTCCTTTTGTCTCTCAAATGGTCTTATTTTATCTCTCATTTCTCCACATTAAATTGTATCTGCCACTGGTCTGCCCATCCCACAAGCCATGTGCCTCTGTTAATGGTTCCTCCTCTTCCACTGAATATCGAAGTTAGAATCCCTACAGCGCAGACAGATGTCATTCGGGCTATTGGGTCTGCACCAACACACCGGCAGAGCACCTTACCCATTCCAAACCCATCTTCATAACCCCATTAATCCCCTAACCTGCACATCTTTGGACACTAAGGAGCAATTTAGCACGGCCAATCCACCTAACCTGCACATCTTTGGATACTAAAGATGAATTTAGCATGGCCAATCAAATTAACCCACACATCTTTGGGCTGTGGGAGGAAACCAGAGCACCCGGAGGAAACCCACGCAGACACGAGGAGAATGTGCAGAGTCCGCACAGACAGACACCCAAGGCAGAAAATATTAATTACTTCTTGCATTTATACAACACCATTAACATAGATAAAAACAAAATACCGCAGATGCCGGAAACCTGGAATATAAACAGGACATGCTTTCCTCTTGTATCATGTGACATAGAATCATAGAATCATAGAAACCCTACAGTGCAGAAGGAGGCCATTCAGCCCATCGAGTCTGCACCGACCACAATCCCACCCAGGCCCTACCCCCACATATTTACCCGCTAATCCCTCTAACCTACGCATCTTAGGATTCTAAGGGGCAATTTTTAACCTGGCCAATCAACCTAACCCGCACATCTTTGGACTGTGGGAGGAAACCGGAGCACCCGGAGGAAACCCACGCAGACACGAGGAGAATGTGCAAACTCCACACAGACAGTGACCCGAGCCGGGAATCGAACCCGGGACCATCACATTGACACCTTTCGGAACTCAATTTTCCACACCGATTGCTTTCCATTTATCAATCAATTTATCCACAGGCAAAAAGCGGGTAACTATAGGCTGATTAGCCTATCATCTATTGTTGGAAAAATGTTGGAATCAATTATTAAGGGAGCAACAGCAGCACATTTGGAAACTTATAATCTAATCAAACAGAGTCAGCATGGCTTCATGAAAGGGAAATCCTGTCTGACTAATTTACTCGAGTTTTCCGAGGAAATCGCAACCAAAGTGGATAGAGGGGAACCAGTAGATGTGTTGTATTTGGACTTCGCATTCTCGCAAGGTACCTCACAAAAGGTTAAGTCGTAAGATAAGAGGCCGTGGTGTTGGAGGTAATATCTTGGCATGGAGAGAGAATTGACTAATGGGCAGGTAATAGCAAGCGGGGATAAGGGGTTCTTTTTCAGGTTGGCAACTTGTAACCAGTGGGTTCCACAGGGATGAGTGCTGGGACCGTAACTGTTTATAATATATATCAATGACTTGGAGGAAAGAAGTGAATGTACTGGAGTCAAATTTGCAGATGACACAAAAATAAGTGGAAAGACAAGTTGCGAGAGGGATACAAACAGTTTTTCTCCGGGTGCTCCGGTTTCCTCCCACAGTCTGAAAGACGTGCTGGTTAGGGTGCATTGGCCGTGCCAAATTTTCACTCAGTGTTACCCGAACAGGCACCAGAGTGTGGCGACTGGGGGATTTTCACAGTAACTTCATTCCAGTGTTAATGTAAGCCTACTTGTGACTCTAATAAATAAATAAAATGAAAAGATTTTACAAAGAAATATTGATAGATGACATAAGTGGGCAAAAAGTTGGCAAATGGAGGATAATGTGGGAAAATAGGAAGTTGTTCATTTTGGAAGGGGGAACTAAAGGGCAGATTATTATTTAAATGGAGAAAAACTGCAGAAAGCTGCAACACAAAGGGACTTGTGCATGAAACAGGTACCACACTTAACCAGGAAGGCAAATGGAATGTTGGCCCTTATTTTACGGGAGTTGGACTATAAGAGTCGGGAAGTCTTGCTGCAACTGTACAAGGTAAGATGACACCAGGAATACTGTGAGCGGTTTTGGTCTCCTTATTAAAGGAAAGATAGTATTTCATTGGGGGCAGTACAGAGAAGGTTCACTAGGATGATCCTTGGTCTGGAGGGATTGTCTTATGAGGTAAGGTTAAAAAGGTTAGAACCCTACTCATTGGAATTGAGAAGAATGAGAGATGATCTCATTCAAACATATAGGATTCTAATGGGGCTTTGACAGGGTAAATGCTGAAAGGATGTTTCCCCTCATAGGAAAATCTAGGTCCAGAGGGAATAATCTCAGAATAAAGGGGTGCCAATTTAAGACTGAGATGAAGAGGAATTTCTTCTCTCAGAGGATTGTGAGTCTTTGGAACTCCTTGTCATAGAGAGCTGTGGGGGTAGAGTCTTTGTGTCCATTTAAGGCTGAGATAGAATTTTGATCAGTAAGGGAATCGAGGGTTACAGGGAAAGGGCAGGAAAGTGGACGTGAGGAATGTCGGATCAGCCACGATCCCATTGAATGACAGAACAGGCTTAAAGGGCCGAATGGCCTACTCCTGTTCCTATTTCTTCTGGTCTTATAATTAATGGGTTTGAAGAGTTTGCCCAAACGCGACATTAGGCTCGGTGGAATATGTGCAGAATGAGAATGAGAGATTGTCCGGGTCCGTTAGCTCCAGACGGAACTCCGGCTGTGCCGGTGAAATTGGCCCAAAACGGGATTCACTCCGGGTGTTAATCCGATCGCAAGTCTCCCAGTGCACTCCAACTGGTGTCATCAGGATCTCGCCAGGGAAAGGCACAACCCTGATCACAACTCACTTGCATTCATTTTAATCTCATTAGCGAGATTCAAGTCTCCCCCACTCCCCCAGCGGGAGGTCACCTGGGTGCAAATCACTACTGATCCGTAAGAGCAGGAACCAGGTGCCATGGACTCCTCGGGGGGAGCAACAAGGTCAGTACCCTCTCTGCACTTATCCCCAGGGGGGCCAGGGGCTGGGCATCTGCTGCCAGGGTGCAGAAGGGGGTGCTTAAAGGGCGATACGGCCTAGGGGCGAAGAGGTTCAGCTCGGGGGTAGGAGGGGGGTCAGGTGGCTGGGTTCTCCATGTCAAAGAACAATACAGCACCGGAACAGGCCCTTCGGCCCTCCAAGCCTGCGCCGCTCATGTGGCACGTTGAATATCTTTGCAATCTCTCTCAGCATATAAATTTCAAGCAGCTTTTGGGTTGGAAAGGAGACTCTTCTCTCTGTTGCTTTGAAGTCCTTTCCTCATATTCAATTTCATGCCCCATGAACTTTTAAAACCCTCTTGATTCACAGCCCCAGTCTATTTCAAATGAGGGACTAGTTCAGACAACCAACTGATGGTGCATTACTCCGTAAAAGCTTTCTGATTGACAAGTCCAGGCTATTTCAAAGGAGGGATTAGCTCTGTTTGTTGATACAAACTCTTTGTGCTCCATTAACTTTTACTACCCTTTTGATTGACAGCTCCAGTCTATTTCAAAGGGGGATTAGCTCTGTTTCTTTACAGAAGCATTTCCATCAACTCTGAAGTGCTTCCTCTTTTGAGCAGGTGTTCAGCCTGACTGCAGTTCTTGGATAGTGTTTTTTTTTCCAGTTTGAAGTGCTTCCCAGAAAGAGCAGGTATTCAGTTTGACCGCATTTTTCACACCTGAGTTTCCAACAGCTGAAGTGCTTCCTAGAAAGACCAGGTGCTCTGTCTGACAGCTTTATTTCATAGTGGGTCTTTTTCAATCTCTCATGCCTGGGCAGCATGGCTGGAAGTAGCTTTCTGCCAAGGAAACAGCTGGCACAACTTAGACATTAAAGTCCACGAGAGACTTAATGAGGAGCTTCCTGGAGCCACTGTTGAAGTCTCCGGATAGACACGATGAACACGCCAGGGGCCTCGGAGGCCTTTCTAGCCCCCCGTAAGGTCAGGGACATGGCTGGACAGTACCCGGTCAGGTTGGAACTGTCAGGGTGCCAGGGACAGGTCTAGTTTGGCACTACCAAAGGATGGGACATGAAGGGGGGACCTGAAGGTTGTGGGCCCTTTGACTTATGATTTGATTTGATTTATTGTTGTCACATGTATTAGGTATACAGTGAAAAGTATTGCGTGCACGCTATAGAGACAAAGCATACCATTCATAGAGAAGGAAAGGGGAGAGTGCAGAATGTAGTGTTACAGTCATAGCTAGGGTGTAGAGAAAGATCAACTTAATGTGAACTAGGTCCATTCAAAAGTCTGATGGCAGCCGGGAAGAAGCTGTTCTTGGGTCGGTCGGTGCGTGACCTCAGACTTTTGTATCTTTTTCCCGAAGGAGGAAGGTGGAAGAGAGAATGTCCAGGCGGGGGGGGGGGGGGGTGCGTGGGCTCCTTGATTATGTTGGCTGCTTTGCCGAGGCAGTAGACAACAGAGTGTCGCTCACCTAAGAGGTGAGCAACACCAGCAACTGATGCCAGCAACTGGGGGTGAGGGAGAGGGGTGGGTGACCTGAGTATTTAGTGGTGGGAGGGCGGTCGCACCCCCTCCAAAAAAAGGTGGGTTGATTGTGATTGGGTTCACACCCGCTCGCCCGGCGGGAATCACACCGCCTTTCCCACCAGCGATGACACTTAGTGATTGCGCGAATTGTACCCTGTGTCTACAGTGAGGGTGAAAGGTCATCAACTAGAATATTCTCTCTTCATAACTTTGAGGTATTTCCAGCATTTCCCCTTTCTATTTTAGATTTTTTGCAGCTGTAATATTTTGCTCTTCCGTTGGCCTGCATTTATCCAGTTTATCCCGGTCTCCCTGTCTGACCGCGTTCCAACATTAACCCCTTTCCAGTCTTTGACTAGTTCCGCAAGTCGAGGCCTCTTCAAACTCCTCTCTGCCTTACTTTAGCCTCCCAGGGTGAACCCATTAGGCCCAGTCACTTTTCCATTCTCATCATATCCCTGTGCATATTTCTCTCTAACAGTTGTTCCATAACCTCTCCCAATATCTCAACATCCTCACTTTCCCCCATCACCTCATAGAATCATAGAATCCCTACAGTACAGAAGGAGGCCATTCAGCCCATCAAGTTTGTACTGACCACAATCCCACCCAGGCCCTATTCCCGTAACCCCATACATTGACCCTGCTAACTCCCCCTGACACTAGGGTCAATTTAGCATGGCCAATCAACCTAACCCGCACTTCTTTGGACTGTGGGAGGAAACCGGAGCACCCGGAGGAAACCCACGCAGACACGGGGAGAATGTGCAAACTCCATACAGGCAGTGACTCAAGCCGGGAATTGAACCTGGGTCCCTGGCGCTGTGAGGCAGCAGTGCTAACCACTGTGCCACCGTGCCGCCCTAACTTGTACAAACCAATATTTAGTTCCTGACTATCATACCTTCAGTCTCTACATTCAAATTTCCCCCATCGCCCTATCCCCCTTTGAGTTATATTTTGTTTGTAAAATACCTCTAAATGTCCTTACTATTTTATATTTCCTGCTTGTTACTTTTATTATGGGTCAGGTCAAAAACTCCAAAGTGTTTTACGAAGGCCGCCTGGTTCATAAGTTTTGCCTCTTGAATTTGTCTAGGATAAGCATGAGATGTTTCACTTCAGGTATGATTCAAATGACCCACGAGGGAACTTTGATCAAACAAAGTTTACTTAAGAATATAGTTAACATGTATAGTAAGAAAATTAGCAAGAACTTTTATCAATTACAAACAAAAACAAAACAACCACAGTAAGGTACAACACTTAACAAATAGATCTAATGTGTTCCAATCAAACCAATCCCGTAGATAAAAGACCCTTTGCCACTGGTTTAACACAGCAAAGACTAATGCTCACGTGATACTGGAATTGAGTCCTTTGGATGAATGCCGCAGTCCTCTTGAAATACTCAGAGCAGTTTGAAGTCAGGGAGACTCTCTGGTCAGGTCACCAACAGCAGATTTTCTACTCCAGGGAGGCTTTCAGCTGAACAGCAGAATTTCCCAAAACCAGGGAGCGAGAGACACTGCTTTCAGTCTGATGTCCACTCCCTTCGAAACTGAACACTGCTGCCAGCCAAAAACAGAAAATGAAAGCTTGAATTCCCCAGGAAGGAAAACAAACCTGACCAGAACCCACGACCTTCCTCCTAACAATGCAGGCTCATAAAACAACCCAGAGTAAACATTAACAACCCCTATTTAAACCATTTAAGGACCAATAAAAGGACTCATCACAGTCGGCCCGGCAACAATGACGTCAGCTAAGGCTGTGAGCTACAAAGAACATGATTATTTTTAACTCTTTAAGGTACACTAACGTCACACTTTTCTCTTTCCAACTGCCCCACTCCACTTGATATGTCCTCGGGATTTTCAGTTTCTTCATCATAGAATCATAGAATCCCTACAGTGCAGAAGGAGGCCATTCAGCCCATCGAGCCTGCACCGACCACAATCCCACCCAGGCTCTATCCCCGTAGCCCCGCATATTTACCCCACTAATCCTCCTAACCAGAGGGCAGATAAGAGTCAACCACATTGCTGCGGGTCTGGAGTCACATGTAGGCCAGACAGGGTGAGGATGGAGACTAGGGTGGCACAGCGGTTAGCACTGCTGCCTCACAGCTCCAGGGACCCAGAATCAAGTCTTAGGTGACTGACTTTGCAGAGTCTGCACATTCTCCCCTTGTCTGCGTGAACTTCCTCCGGGTGCTCCGGTTTCCTCCCACAGTCCCAAGATGTGTAGGTTAGGTGGATTGGCCATGCTAAATTGCCCCTTTGTGTTCAAAGATGTGTGGGTTAGGTTTATTGGCCATGCTAAATTACTCCTTAGTGTCCAAAGATGTGTGGGTTAGGTGGATTGGCCATGCTAAATTACTCCTTAGTGTCCAAAGATGTGCGGGTTAGGTGGATTGGCCATGCTAAATTATTCCTTAGTGTCCAAAGATGTGTGGGGTAGGTGGATTGGCCATGCTAAATTACTCCTTAGTGTCCAAAGATGTGTGGGTTAGGTGGATTGGCCATGCTAAATTGCCCCATAGTGTCCAAAGTTGTGTAGGTAGGGGGATGAGCGGGGTAAATACTGGGATGGGGCGGGGGGAGGGGAGGAAGATGTCCTGTTGGAGAGTCAGTGCAGAATTGATGGGCAGAATGGCCTCCTTTCAGCACTGTAGAGATTCTATTTCCTCCCCTAAATGACAGCAGTGAATCAGATAGGTTTTTACAACAATCAATGAGAGTTTCATTTTATTAATTGAATTGAAATTCCACCCAGCTGCCGTGGTGGGATTCCCGGATACCCAGAGCATTAACCAGGGTTTCCAGTTGACTAGTGCAGTGACATTACCACGACGCCAACAGTTCCCCTTTAAAATTGTATATCCACCAATGAGGAAACAACATTGCCGATCCTTCCCAAATCATGCGGCTGAAAATGGCAAACTGCAGTAACAACATTCCGGGGAAAGGAAGTGGAATAGGATTGATTCCAGTCTGACAGCAAGTTACCGCCTCTTGTCAAACCTGCGCAGTAATGTAACAAAGGCCAAATAGGCAGCAATGTAAATTGATTCTGATCTGTCTGAGGGAGAAGAGCGGGAGTTGGGAGCCCCGACTCAGTTCTCACACCTGGGAGTCAGATCCACTCAAGAGCAACGTCATCTAGCCCATGCTCCCAGTGCAGTACTGAGGGAGTGCTGCTCTGTCCTCCCGAGCAGTCCTACCATTCACCACTAGGGTGGCGCTGTGGTCAGTACTGCTGCCTCACAGCGCCAGGGACCCGGGTTCGATTCCCGGTTTGGGTTACCGTGTATGTGTGGAGTTTGCACGTTGTCTGCGTGGGTTTCCTTTGAATGTCTTTAATTTCTGCGTTTCTCCCGAGGGGAATCCATCATGTTCTCACTGGACATTTACATTTCACAAATGGAACCTTTGTTTCTACTTGTCGTAACTTCAAACCTTTTGGCTTACTCTGCTGTGTTGCCCTTAAAGGGACAGCCATCATAAATCACCACAAGCCTGGGAACATCCTTTGCTTCATTTCATGTCCCATCCCCATTCCCTTTGACCCTGGAAGACTAACTCTCCTGTCATTCAATCTCTCCTACCCCGCCACTTCATCACAGACCACACAGACCTTCCCTGTGTCCTTGACCCACACCTCCTTACTCAGACCCTCTTACATCGCCAGCTTTTAAAGCTTATTTATTACTGTCACAATCCACCAGGTTAGGAGAGTCAGTGCAGACTTGATGGGCAGAATGGCCATGATAATCTTGGCTGATATATTTTTCAACCCCATTCTCTCGCCTTTTCCCCGTAACCTTTGATCTCCTTACCGATCAAGAACCTAGCTATCTCTGTCTTAAATACATTCAGTGACCTGGCCTCCACTGCCTTCTGCGGCAGTGTTACATTAACACTGCAATGAAGTTACTGTGAAAGTCCCCCTAGTCGCCACACTCCGGCGCCTTTTCGGGTACAACGAGGGAGAATTTAGCACCTAACCAGCATGCCTTTCGGACTGTGGGAGGAAACTGGAGCAC
Source organism: Mustelus asterias (assembly GCF_964213995.1). Classification (NCBI taxonomy): domain Eukaryota; kingdom Metazoa; phylum Chordata; class Chondrichthyes; order Carcharhiniformes; family Triakidae; genus Mustelus; species Mustelus asterias. The sequence goes on along the minus strand of NW_027591337.1, from coordinate 41,941 downwards.
CCGGAGGAAACCCACGCAGACACGGGGAGAATGTGCAAACTCCACACAGACAGTGACCCAAGCTGGGGAATTGAACCCTGGTCCCTGGCGCTGTGAGGCAGCAGTGCTAACCCACTGTGCTACCGTGCCACCCTTGCCAGTTCTGATGAAAGATTACGGATCTGAAACCTTAAATCTGTTCCTCTCTCTCTGCAGATGCTGGCTATTTCGAGCATTTATTATTTGTTTCATGTAACCTCAGTTTCACCTTCTATTCTCTTCCTACTTCGAGGTTTCAAAGCGTCTTTCTTGCGACTTGCTGAGCTCAGTTTGAAGGAGTCAATCACAGGTGGGCAATAGATTTCTGACCCCCCCCCCCCCCCCCCTCCCCACACCCCCAACCCATCCCCCCGCCCCCCCGTACTGATGTGTCTAATGATTTGTCCAACCGTCTTGGGGAAGATGTCAGTTTATCCTTTCCAGTTTGAACATTTCTTTCCCTATTCTCCGAGCTCCCATGTAACAGAGTGAGTGTCACACAGCCCGTGTGACACACACGGCAGCAAAAACATGATGGGAAATGGAATCATAGAATCCCTACAGCGTAGAAGAGGCCATTCAGCCCATCAAGTCTGACAGAATACCCCACCCAGGTCCTCTCCCCTGACCTATCCTTGTAACCCCATACATTTATCACAGCTAATCATAAGATCAAAAGATATAGGAGCAGAATTAGGCCATTCGGCCCATCGAACCTGCTCCGCCATTCGGTCATGGCTGATAAGTTTCTCAACCCAATTCTCTCGTCTTTTCCCGTAACCTTTGATCCCCTTATCAATCAAACACACTCAATGACCCGGCCTCCACAGCCTCCTGTGGCAATGAGTTCCACAGATTCACTACCCTCTGGCTGAAGAAATTCAAAGAACAAAGAACAAAGAAAATTACAGCACAGGAACAGGCCCTTCGGCCCTCCAAGCCTGTACCGACCATGCTGCCCGACTTAACTAAAACCCCCTACCATTCCGGGGACCATATCTCCCTATTCCCATCCTATTCATGTATTTGTCAAGATGCCCCTTAAAAGCCACTACCGTATCCGCTTCCACTACCTCCCCCGGCAACGTGTTCCAGGCATCCACCACCCTCTGTGTAAAAAATCTGCCTCATACATTTCCTTTAAACCTTGCCCCTCACACCTTAAACCTGTGCCCCCTACTAATTGACTCTTCCACCCTGGGAAAAAGCTTCTGACTATCCACTCTGTCCATGCCTCTCATAATCTTGTAGACTTCTATCAGGTCTCCCCTCAACCTCTGTCGTTCCAGTGAGAACAAACCAAGTTTCTCCAACCTCTCCTCGTAGCCAATGCCCTCCATACCAGGCAACATCCTGGTAAATCTTTTCTGTACCCTCTCCAAAGCCTCCACATCCTTCTGGTAGTGTGGCAACCAGAATTGAACACTATATTCCAAGTGCGTCCTAACTAAGGTTCTATAAAGCTGCAACATGACTTGCCAATTTTTAAACTCAATGCCCCGGCCGATGAAGGCAAGCATGCCATATGCCTTCTTGACTACCTTCTCCACCTGCATTGCCACTTTCAGTGACCTGTGTACCTGTACACCCAGATCCATCTGCCTATCAATACCCTTAAGGGTTCAGCCATTTACTGTATATTTCCTATCTGTATTAGACCTTCCAAAATGCATTACCTCACATTTGTCCGGATTAAAGTCCATCTGCCATCTCTCCGCCCAAGTCTCCAACTGATCTATATCCTGCTGTATCCTCAGATGGTCCTCATCGCTATCCACAAATCCACCAACCTTTGTGTCGTCCGCAAACTTACTAATCAATCCAGTTACATTTTCCTCCAAATCATTTATATATATATTACAAACAGCAAAGGTCCCAGCTCTGATCCCTGAGGAACACCACTTGTCACAGCCCTCCATTCAGAAACACACCCTTCCACTGCTACCCTCTGTCTTCTTTGACCGAGCCAGTTTTGTATCCACCTTGCCAGCTCACCTCTGATCCTTTGCAACTTCACCTTCTGCACCAGTCTGCCATGAGGGGCCTTGTCAAAGGCCTTACTGAAGTTCATGTAGACAACATCCACTGCCCTACCCTCATCAATCATCTTCGTCACTTCCTCGAAAAACTCGATCAAGTTCGTGAGACATGATCTCCCCTTCACAAAACCATGTTGCCTCTCACTAATATGTCCAGTTATTTCCAATTGGGAATAAATCCTGTCTCAAAGAATCCTCTCCAATAATTTCCCTACCACTGATGTAAGGCTCACCGGCCTGTAATTACCTGGATTATTCTTGCTACCCTTCTTAAACAAAGAAACAACATTGGCTATTCTCCAATCCTCTGGGACCTCCCCTGTCGCCAGTGAGGATATAAAGATTTCTCTCAGGGCCCCAGCAATTTTCTCCCTTGCCTCTCTCAGTATTCTGGGGCATATCCCATCAGGCCCTGGGGACTTGTCTACTTTCATGTTTCTCAAGAACGTCAACAGCTCCTCCTTTTTGATCTCAACATGACTCAAACTATCTGCACATCCTTTCCCAGACTCATCATCCACCATGTCCTTCTATTTGGTGAATACTGATGCAAAGTACTCATTTAATACCTCACCCATTTCCTCTGGCTCCACGCATAGATTCCCTCTCTTGTCCTTGAGTGCGCCATCCCTCTTCCTGGCTACCCAGCATGCCTTTTGGACTGTGGGAGGAAACCGGAGCACCCGGAGGAAACCCACGCAGACACGGGGAGAATGTGCAAACTCCACACAGACAGTGACCCAAGCTGGGGAATTGAACCCAGGTCCCCGGCGCTGTGAGGCAGCAGTGCTAACCCACTGTGCTACCGTGCCACCCTTGCCAGTTCTGATGAAAGATTACGGATCTGAAACCTTAAATCTGTTCCTCTCTCTCTGCAGATGCTGGCTATTTCGAGCATTTATTATTTGTTTCATGTAACCTCAGTTTCACCTTCTATTCTCTTCCTACTTCGAAGTTTCAAAGCGTCTTTCTTGCGACTTGCTGAGCTCAGTTTGAAGGAGTCAATCACAGGTGGGCAATAGATTTCTGACCCCTCCCCCCCCTGCCCCCCCCCCCCCCCCCCCCGCCCCCAACCCACCCCCCCGTACTGATGTGTCTAATGATTTGTCCAACCGTCTCGGGGAAGATGTCAGTTTATCATTTCCACAGTTTGAACATTTCTTTCCCTGTTCTCCGAGCTCCCATGTAACAGAGTGAGTGTCACACAGCCCGTGTGACACACACGGCAGCAAAAACATGATGGGAAATAGAATCATAGAATCCCTACAGCATAGAAGAAGCCATTCAGCCCATCAAGTCTGACAGAATACCCCACCCAGGTCCTCTCCCCTGACCTATCCTTGTAACCCCATACATTTATCACGGCTAATCATAAGATCAATAGATATAAGAGCAGAATTAGGCCATTCGGCCCATCGAGTCTGCTCCGCCATTCGGTCATGGCTGATAAGTTTCTCAACCCCATTCTCCCGCCTTTTCCCGTAACCTTTGATCCCCTTACCAATCAAACACACTCAGTGACCTGGCCTCCACAGCCTCCTGTGGCAATGAGTTCCACAGATTCACTACCCTCTGGCTGAAGAAATTCAAAGAACAAAGAACAAAGAAAATTACAGCACAGGAACAGGCCCTTCGGCCCTCCAAGCCTGCACCGACCATGCTGCCCGACTTAACTAAAACCCCCGACCATTCCGGGGACCATATCTCCCTATTCCTATCCTATTCATGTATTTGTCAAGATGCCCCTTAAAAGCCACTACCGTATCCGCTTCCACTACCTCCCCCGGCAACGTGTTCCAGGCATCCACCACTCTCTGTGTAAAAAATCTGCCTCATACATTTCCTTTAAACCTTGCCCCTCACACCTTAAACCTGTGCCCCCTAGTAATTGACTCTTCCACCCTGGGAAAAAGCTTCTGACTATCCACTCTGTCCATGCCTCCCATAATCTTGTAGACTTCTATCAGGTCTCCCCTCAACCTCTGTCGTTCCAGGGAGAAGAAGCCAAGTTTCTCCAACCTCTCCTCATAGCTAATGCCCTCTATACCAGGCAACATCCTGGTAAATCTTTTCTGTATCCTCTCCAAAGCCTCCACATCCTTCTGGTAGTGTGGCGACCAGAACTGAACACTATATTCCAAGTGCGGCCTGACTAAGGTTCTATAAAGCTGCAACATGACTTGCCAATTTTTAAACTCAATACCCCGGCCGATGAAGGCAAGCATGCCATATGCCTTCTTGACTACCTTCTCCACCTGTGTTGCCACTTTCAGTGACCTGTGAACCTGTACACCCAGATCCCTCTTCCTATCAATACTCTTAAGGGTTCAGCCATTTATATTTCCTATTTATATTTCCTATCTGTGTTAGACCTTCCAAAATGCATTACCTCACATTTGTCCGGATTAAACTCCATCTGCCATCTCTCCACCCAAGTCTCCAACTGATCTATATCCTGCTGTATCCTCAGATGGTCCTTATTGCTATCTGCAAATCCAACAACCTTTGTGTCGTCTGCAAACTTACTAATCAATCCAGTTACATTTTCCTCCAAATCATTTATATATATATTACAAACAGCAAAGGTCCCAGCACTGATCCCTGAGGAACACCACTTGTCACAGCCCTCCATTCAGAAGCACACCCTTCCACTGCTACCCTCTGTTTTCTTTGACCGAGCCAGTTCTGTATCCACCTTGCCAACTCACTTCTGATCCTTTGCAACTTCACCTTCTGCACCAGTCTGCCATGAGGGACCTTGTCAAAGGCCTTACTGAAGTTCATGTCGACAACATCCACTTTCCTACCCTCATCAATCATCTTCATCACTTCCTCGAAAAACTCGATCAAGTTCATGAGACACGACCTCCCCTTCACAAAACCATGTTGCCTCTCACTAATACGTCCAGTTATTTCCAATTGGGAATAAATCTCAAAGAATCCTCCCCAATAATTTCCCTACCACTGATGTAAGGCTTCCGGCCTGTAATTACCTGGATTATTCTTGCTACCCTTCTTAAACAAAGGAACAACATTGGCTATTCTCCAATCCTCTGGGACCTCCCCTGTAAGAAGTTTAACAACACCAGGTTAAAGTCCAACAGGTTTATTTGGTAGCAAAAGCCACACAAGCTTTCGAAGCTCTAAGCCCCTTCTTCAGGTGAGTGGGAATTCTGTTCACAAACAGAGTTTATAAAGACACAGACTCAATTTACATGAATAATGGTTGGAATGCGAATACTGACAACTAATCAAGTCTTTAAGAAACAAAACAATGGGAGTGGAGAGAGCATCAAGACAGGCTAAAAAGATGTGTATTGTCTCCAGACAAGACAGCCAGTGAAACTCTGCAGGTCCACGCAACTGTGGGCGTTACAAATAGTGTGACATGAACCCAATATCCCGGTTGAGGCCGTCCGCGTGTGTGCGGAACTTGGCTATCAGTTTCTGCTCAGCGACTCTGCGCTGTCGTGTGTCGCGAAGGCCGCCTTGGAGAACGCTTACCCGAATATCAGAGGCCAAATGCCCGTGACCGCTGAAGTGCTCCCCAACAGGAAGAGAACAGTCTTGCAGACGCTGCGACAACGGATGAATGAACACCGCTCGACAATCACCAGGCAAGACTGTTCTCTTCCTGTTGGGGAGCACTTCAGCGGTCACGGGCATTCGGCCTCTGATATTCGGGTAAGCGTTCTCCAAGGCGCCCTTCGCGACACACGACAGCGCAGAGTCGCTGAGCAGAAACTGATAGCCAAGTTCCGCACACATGCGGACGGCCTCAACCGGGATATTGGGTTCATGTCACACTATTTGTAACGCCCACAGTTGCGTGGACCTGCAGAGTTTCACTGGCTGTCTTGTCTGGAGACAATACACATCTTTTTAGCCTGTCTTGATGCTCTCTCCACTCCCATTGTTTTGTTTCTTAAAGACTTGATTAGTTGTAAGTATTCGCATTCCAACCATTATTCATGTAAATTGAGTCTGTGTCTTTATAAACTCTGTTTGTGAACAGAATTCCCACTCACCTGAAGAAGGGGCTTAGAGCTTCGAAAGCTTGTGTGGCTTTTGCTACCAAATAAACCTGTTGGACTTTAACCTGGTGTTGTTAAACTTCTTACTGTGTTTACCCCAGTCCAACGCCGGCATCTCCACATCACCTCCCCTGTAGCCAGTGAGGATACAAAGATTTCTCTCAAGACCCCAGCAATTTTCTCCCTTGCCTCTCTCAGTATTCTGGGGTATATCCCATCAAGCCCTGGGGGCTTGTCTACCTTCATGTTTCTCAAGAGCCAATAGCTCCTCCTTTTTGATCTCAACATGACTCAAACTATCTACACACCCTTTCCCAGACTCATCATCCACCAAGTCCTTCTCTTTGGTGAATACTGACGCAATGTACTCATTTAGTATCTCGCCCATTTCCTCTGGCTCCTCGCATAGATTCCCTCGCTTGTCCTTGAGTGGGCCAACCCTCTCCCTGGCTACCCTCTTGCTCTTTATATATGTATAAAAAGCCTTGGGATTTTCCTTAATCCTACTGGCCAATGCTTTCTCGTGACCCCTTTTAGCCCTCCTTAGTCCTTGCTTAAGTTTCTTTCTACTTTCCTTTTAATCCACACTTGCTTCGTGTGTTCCCAGCCTCCTAGCTTTGACAAATGCTTCCTTTTTCACTTTGACGAGGCTCACAATATCTCTCGTTGTCCAAGGTTCCCAAAACTTACCGTACTTATCCATCATCCTTACAGGAATGTGCCGGTCCTGAATCCCTATCAACTTACACTTGAAAGCCTCCCACATGCCAGATGTTGATTTGCCCTCAAACATCTGCCCCCAATCTACATTCTTCAGTTCCTTCCTAATATTGTTGTAATTAGCCTTCCCCCAATTTAGCACCTTAACTTGAGGATTACACTTATCTTTATCCATCAGTACCTTAAAGTTTACTGAATTGTGGTCACTGTTCCCGAACTGCTCCCCTATTGAAATATCAAACACCTGCCTGGCCCATTCCCCAATACCAAGTCCAGTACGGTCCCTTCCCTAGTTTACTATCTACATACTGTTTCAAGAAGCCCTCCTGGATGCTCCTTACAAACTCTGCCCCATCCACGCCCCTAGCACTAAGTAAGTTCCAGTCAATATAGTGGAAGTTAAAATCTCCCACCACAACAACCCTGTTACTTTTGCACCTTGCTAAAATCTGCCTACATATCTATATGCAGTGTGAGGGAACCATGGTTCACGAAAGAGGTGGAATGTCTTGTGAAAAGGAAGAGGGAAGCTTATGTAGGGATGAGGAAACAAGGTTCAGATGGCTCGATTGAGGGTTACAAGTTAGCAAGGAATGAGCTGAAAAAGGGGCTTAGGAGAGCTAGGAGGGGACATGAGAAGTCCTTGGCGGGTCGGATCAAGGAAAACCCCAAGGCTTTTTACTCTTATGTGAGGAATAAAAGAATGACCAGGGTGAGGTTAGGGCCGGTCAAGGACAGTAGTGGGAACTTGTGTATGGAGTCAGTAGAGATAGGCGAGGTGATGAATGAATACTTTTCTTCAGTGTTCACCAAGGAGAGGGGCCATGTTTTTGAGGAAGAGAAGGTGTTACAGGCTAATAGGCTGGAGGAAATAGTTGTTCGGAGGGAGGATGTACTGGCAGTTTTGAATAAACTGAAGGTCGATAAGTCCCCTGGGCCTGGTGAAATATATCCAAGGATTCTTTGGGAGGCAAGGGATGAGATTGCAGAGCCTTTGGCTTTGATCTTTGGGTCCTCACTGTCCACGGGGATGGTGCCAGAGGACTGGAGAGTGGCGAATGTTGTTCTTCTGTTTAAGAAAGGGAATAGAAATGACCCTGGTAATTATAGACCGGTTAGTCTTACTTCGGTGGTTGGTAAATTGATGGAAAAGGTCCTTAGGGATGGGATTTACGACCATTTAGAAAGATGCGGATTAATCTGGGATAGTCAGCACGGATTCGTGAAGGGCAAGTCGTGCCTCACAAATTTGATAGAATTTTTTGAGGAGGTAACTAAGTGTGTTGATGAAGGTAGGGCAGTTGATGTCATATACATGGATTTTAGTAAGGCGTTTGATAAGGTCCCCCATGGTCGGCTTATGATGAAAGTGAGGAGGTGTGGGATAGAGGGAAAGTTGGCAGATTGGATAGGTAACTGGCTATCTGATCGAAGACAGAGGGTGGTGGTGGATGGAAAATTTTCAGACTGGAGGCAGGTTGCTAGCGGAGTGCCACAGGGATCAGTGCTTGGTCCTCTGCTCTTTGTGATTTTTATTAATGACTTAGAGGAGGGGGCTGAAGGATGGATCAGTAAATTTGCTGATGACACCAAGATTGGTGGAGTAGTGGATGAGGTGGAGGGCTGTTGTAGGCTGCAAAGAGACATAGATAGGATGCAAAGCTGGGCTGAAAAATGGCAAATGGAGTTTAACCCTGATAAATGTGAGGTGATTCATTTTGGTAGGACTAATTTAAATGTGGATTACAGGGTCAAAGTTAGGGTTCTGAAGACTGTGGAGGAACAGAGAGATCTTGGGGTCCATATCCACAGATCTCTAAAGGTTGCCACTCAAGTGGATAGAGCTGTGAAGAAGGCCTATAGTGTGTTAGCTTTTATTAACAGGGGGTTGGAGTTTAAGAGCCGTGGGGTTATGCTGCAACTGTACAGGACCTTGGTGAGACCACATTTGGAATATTGTGTGCAGTTCTGGTCACCTCACTATAAGAAGGATGTGGAAGCGCTGGAAAGAGTGCAGAGGAGATTTACCAGGATGCTGCCTGGTTTGGAGGGTAGGTCTTATGAGGAAAGGTTGAGGGAGCTAGGACTGTTCTCTCTGGAGCGGAGGAGGCTGAGGGGAGACTTAATAGAGGTTTATAAAATGATGAAGGGGATAGATAGAGTGAACGTTCAAAGACTATTTCCTCGGGTGGATGGAGCTATTACAAGGGGGCATAACTATAGGGTTCATGGTGGGAGATGTAGGAAGGATATCAGAGGTAGGTTCTTTACGCAGAGAGTGGTTGGGGTGTGGAATGGACTGCCTGCAGTGATAGTGGAGTCAGACACTTTAGGAACATTTAAGCGGTTATTGGATAGGCACATGGAGCACATCAGGAAGATAGGGAGTGGGATAGCTTGATCTTGGTTTCAGATAAAGCTCGGCACAACATCGTGGGCCGAAGGGCCTGTTCTGTGCTGTACTGTTCTATGTTCTATGTTCTATATCTGTTCCTCTATCTCCTACTGGCAGTTGGGTGGCCTATAGTAAACCCCCAACATTGTGACTGCACCCTTCCTATTCCTGAGCTCTACCCATATTGCCTCACTGTATGAGCCCTCCGAGGTGTCCTCCCGGAGTACAGCTATGATATTCTCCTTAACCAGTAGTGCAACTCCCCCACCCCTTTTATATCCCCCTCTATCCCATCTGAAACATCTGCATCCTGGAATGTTATCATCTCGGTTCTAAAGGGTCGTCCCTTTATTCTGAGGCTGTGCCCTTGGATCCTAGTCTCTCCCACTAATGGAAACAGCTTCCCCACGTCCACTCTATCCAGGCCTCTTAGTATTTCATAAGTTCCATCCTTCTAAACTCCATTGAGTACAGATCCAGACTCCTCAAACGCTCAAATCCACCTAACCTGCACATCTTTAGACACTAAGGGGACAATTTAGCATGGCCAATCCACCTAACCTGCACATCTTTGGATACTAAGGGGCAATTTAGCATGGCCAGTCCATCTAACCTGCACATCTTTGAACTGTGGGAGGAAACCGGAGCACCCGGAGGAAACCCACGCAGACAATAGGAGAATGTGCAAACTCCACACAGACAGCGACCCGAGGCCAGGAATTGAATCCGTGCCCCTGGCGCTGTGAGGCAGCAGTGCTAACCACTGTGCCACCGTGTCACCCAAAACAGCATAAAGATCAATAGCAAATTATGGCAGGAAGGATAGTTGAGAGTGTTGATTGAAAATAATTTTTTTGACGATGTTATTATAGTCAATTTTAGTCAACTTTTTTGACTACTCAGGGATGTACTTCTGAGGCTGTATAAGTTTCTGGTCAGACCCCATTTGGAGTATTGTGAGCAGTTTTGGGCCCCATATCTAAGGAAGGATGTGCTGGCCTTGGAAAGGGTCCAGAGGAGTTTCTCAAGAATGATCCCTGGAATGAAGGGTTTGTCGTATGAGGAACGATTGAGGACTCTGGGTCTGTACTCGTTGGAGTTTAGAAGGATGAGGGGGGGATCTTATTGAAACTTACAGGATACTGCGAGGCCTGGATAGAGTGGACGTGGAGAGGATGTTTCCACTCGTAGGAAAAACTAGAACCAGAGGGCACAAGCGATCCTTTAAAACAGAGATGAGGAGGAATTTCTTCAGCCAAAGAGTGGTGAATCTGTGGAACTCTTTGCCGCAGAAGGCTGTGGAGGCCGGGTCATTGAGTGTCTTCAAGACAGAGATGGATAGATTCTTGATTGGTTAACGGATCAGGGGTTGCAGGGAAAAGGTGGGAGAATGGGGATGAAAAAGGTATCAGCCATGATTGAATGGCAGAGCAGACTCAATGGGCCGAGTGGCCTAACTCTGCTCCTATGTCTTATGGTCTTATGACAAACTCCCACGATGTTATTCGTCATGAAATATTTCAGGAACATGAAACCCTTGTGCATTAAAAGCACAAAATCTCCACGTTGCAGAGGGGAATTGAAACTTACACAAGTATCTTTTGGCTTCCTGGTGCTTTTTTTTAATATGCCATAAGTAACCATGAACCTTGGTGGCATGGTGCCAAGTAACTATTGATCAGCAACATCGTGAGAGAGACAAGAAAGACCGAGGCCACTTAAGGAAGTCAAGTTGACAGATTCTTGGCACTAACGATCCAGAGGGAGGCAAGGAAAAGGCCGGCGCAGACGCCTAATTTGAGAGTTCAAATATTCAGCACTGATTAGGGATCAATAGGATGTGATAAAATGGAGAATAATTGTTAATTCAGCAGTGATTTGTTCCTGTTAGGCATGTTTCGCAGTGGTTAGCACTGCTGCCTCACAGCGCCAGGGAGCCGGGTTCGATTCCCAGCTTGGGTCACTGTCAGTGTGGAGTTTGCACGTTCTCCCCGTGTCTGCGTGGGTTTCCTCCGGGTGCTCCGGTTTCCTCCCACACTCCAAAGATGTGCAGGTTAGGTGGATTGGCCACACTAAATTGCCTCTTAGTGTCCAAAGTAAAAGAAAGTTTATTTATCCGTGTCACAAGTCGGCTTACATTAACACTGCAATGAAGTTACTGTGAAAATCCCCTAGTCGCCTGTTCGGGTGCACTGAGGGAGAATTTAGCACGGCCAATGCACCTAACCAGCACGTCTTTCAGACTGTGGGAGGAAACCGGAGCACCCGGAGGAAACCCACGCAGACACGAGGAGAATGTGCAAACTCCACACAGACAGTGACCCAAGCTGGGGATCGAACCCGGATCCCTGGCACCGTGAGGCAGCAGTGCTAACCACTGCTGATGGTACAAAGATTGGAGGTGTAGTGGACAGTGAGGAAGGTTTTCAAAGCTTGCAGAGGGATTTGGACCAACTAGAAAAATGGGCTCAAAAATGGCAAATGGAATTTAACGCAGACAAGTGTGAGATATTGCACTTTGGAAGGACAAACCAAAGTAGTGAATTGAACCTGCACATCTTTGAACAAACTAAAGTTGAACCTGAACATCTTTGAACAAACTAAGTAGGGGCGGCACGGTAGCACAGTGGTTAGCACTGCTGCTTCACAGCTCCAGGGACTTGGGTTCGATTCCCGGCTCGGGTCACTGTCTGTGTGGAGTTTGCACATTCTCCTCGTGTCTGCGTGGGTTTCCTCCGGGTGCTCCAGTTTCCTCCCACAGTCCAAAGATGTGCGGGTTAGGTTGATTGGCCATGCTAAAAAAAATTGCCCTTAGTGTTCTGAGATGCGTAGGTTAGAGAGATTAGTGGGTAAATATGTTGGGATATAGGGGTAAGGCCTGGGTGGGTTTGTGGTCGGTGCAGACTCGATGGGCTGAATGGCCTCTTTCTGTACTGTAGGGTTTCTATGATTCCAGAACGTACAGGGTAAATGGTAGGACTCTGAAGAGTGCAGTTGAACAGAGGGATCTGGGAATACAGGTACAGAATTCCCTAAAAGTGACGTCACAGGTGGATAGGGTCGTAAAGAGTGCCTTTGGTACATTGGCCTTTATAAATCGGAGTATCGAGAGGCCGAATTTGGAGTATTGTGTACAGTTTGGTCACCTAGTTACAGGAAGGATGTAAATAAGGTTGAAAGAGTGCAGAGAAGGTTCACAAGGATGTTGCCGGGACTTGAGAAGCTGAGTTACAGAGAGAGATTGAATAGGTTGGGACTTTATTCCCTGGAGCGTAGAAGATTGAGGGGAGATTTGATAGAGGTGTATAAGATTTTGATGGGTATAGATAGAGTGAATGCAAGCTGGCTTTTTCCGCTGAGGCTAGGGGAGAAAAAAACCAGAGGGCATGGGTTAAGGGTGAAAGGAGAAAAGTTTAAAGGGAATATTAGGGGGGGCTTCTTCACGCAGAGAGTGGTGGGAGTGTGGAATGAGCTGCCGGATAAAGTGGTAAATGCGGGGTCACTTTTAACATTTAAGAAAAACTTGGACGGGTTCATGGATGAGAGGGGTGTGGAGGGATATGGTCCAAGTGCAGGTCAGTGGGACTAGGCAAAAAAATGGTTCGGCACAGACAAGAAGGGCCAAAAGGCCTGTTTCTGAGCTGTAATTTTCTATGGTTCTATGAGAATGTGCAGACTCTGCACAGACAGTGACCCAAGCCGGGAATCAAACCCAGGTTGCTGGCGCTGTGAGGAAGCAATGCTGACCACTGTGCCAATGTGCAGGTTAGGTGGATTGGCCATGCTAAATGGCCCCTTAGTGTCCAAATATCTGTACGTTAGGGGGTTTAGCCATGGCAAATGTGTAGGCTTACGGGGATAGGGCAAAGTGGGCGAGAGGGGGTAAGAATGCCAGGATAAGATGCACTTTCAGAGAATTGGTGCAGATTCAATGGGCAGAATGGCCTCGTCCTGCATTGTAGGGATTCTATTGGTGAGAAGATTGAACCTGGTACAATACCCAATGCACAATATCAGCAATCCCACTCGGCCTTTATCATAAATTCATAAAATATTTAGCAAATAAATAAAAACATCTGGAATGAAGAATCTACTGATGACCAGGAAACCATTGTTGATTGTCGGAAAAACCCATCTGGTTCACTAATGTCCTTTAGGGAAGGAAATCTGCCGTCCTTACCCGGTCTGGCCTACCTGTGACTCCAGAGCCACAGCAATGTGGTTGACTCTCAACTGCCCTCTGAGACGGCCCAGCGAGACACTCAGTTCAAGGGCGACTAGGGATGGGCAATAAATGTGGCCCAGCCAGCGACGCCCACATCCTGTAAATGAACTTGTAAAATTATAATCTTGCCAAAAGGCAGACTCCTGAGGGTGGAATTTTATGGCCTCGCTCGGGGGAGATTGGATATTCCCCCAATGGAGATTGCCGTTGTCAGACACTCGCCCGCTCCGATTCCGTGACGGGAGAGATGCTAGAATTCCAGGGTGAGTCTTAGTTCAAAGTTTGTTTCAGAAAATGGGGCAGAAATACAAATTGAAACAAAAGTCTGTGCTTCATAACTGATATCTTTAATAATAAGGCACAGTGGTCAGCACTGCTGCCTCACAGCGCCAGGAACCCGGGTTCGATTCTTGGCTTGGGTCCCTGTCTGTGTGGAGTCTGCACCTTCTCCCCGTGTCTGCGTGGGTTCCCTCCGGGTGCTCCGGTTTCCTCCCATAGTCCGAAAGACGTGCTGGTTAGGGTGCATTGGCCATGCTAAATTCTCCCTCAGTGTACCCGAACAGGCGCCAGAGTGTGGTGACTAGGGGATTTTCAGAGCAACTTCATTGCGGTGTTAATGTAAGCCGACTTGTGACACTAATAAATAAAATAAACTTAAATTGAATTAAAAGCTTAATTGGGGATCTTTAATGAGGTTGCCAACTCGATCCTGGCCATATTCCAGGAGATATCATCATGTGACCCGGGGCGAATGGGATCAAAGGTTATGGGGAGAAAGCAGGATTAGGCTATTGAGTTGGATGATCAGCCATGATCGTGATGAATGGCAGAGCAGGCTCGAGGGGCCAAATGGCCTCCTCCTGCTCCTATCTTCCATGTGACCTCCCATATTCAACTGCCCCGCCCCCAGACCTCTGCCATTGGCCGACCAACATGTGCATCATCAAGGAGCGCCGCCTTCCCAAGGCTTTCCAATGTGTCCTTGTCTTGACTTGTGAACAGCTGACCAATCACCCCGAAGACGTACGAGCCCCCAGTTTATCCACGGTTAAACTTCATTTGCCAATTATTTGCTCATTCTGCAAGTTTATGAATGACTTTTCTGTCAATTTGTTGCAATCTTCCTCAGCATTGACGATCCGCCACAGTCTGGAGCATTAACCGCTATTTTAGAAATTTAGTGGTGAGTTTGGCTGGGGGAGGGACATTTAATAAACCGGGAGTGCGATGGGTGGGGCCTTGCTACTTTTTTGCCACCACCCAGATTAAGTTAATGGCGGAAGGGCCAATGTGTGGCCTTCCTCCTGTCCCGTCACCAATCAAAGTTCAAACTTATTTATCAGTCACAAGTAAGGCTTACATTAACACTGCAATGAAGTTACTGTGAAATTCCCCGAGTCGTCACACTCCGGCACCTGCTCGGGTCAATGCACCCTAACCAACACGTCTTTCAGAATGTGGGAGGAAACTGGAGCATCCGGAGGAAACCCACGCAGACACGGGGAGAACGTGCAGATTCCACACAGTGACCCAAGTCGGGAATCAAACCCGGGTCCCTGGCACTGTGAGGCAGCAGTGCTAATCACTGTGCCACCCATGCCGCCTGCTGGATCCCTCTACATCAGTTCTTCCCAAACCTTTCCCTATCATGACCCCATTTTTAAAATCATCATCATAAATACAGTGCAGGAGGCCATTCAGCCCATCATGTCTACACTGACTCTCCGACAGAGCACCTTACCCAGGTCCTATCCCCACAACCCCACTTATTTACCCCGCTAATCCCTCTAACTTACGCATCCCAGGACACGAAGGGGCAATTTAGCATGGCCAATCCACCTAACCTGCACATCTTTCAGACTTTTGGAGGAAACTGGAGCACCCGGAGGAAACCCACACAGACACGGGGAGAACGTGCAAACTCCGCACAGATAGTGACCCAAGCCGGGAATTGAACCCGGGTCCCTGGCGCTGTGAGGCAGCAGTGCTGACCATATTGAGGCCCTTAGGGGCCAATTATTGCCCAATCTACAGCTCCATCCCACTGCCCCTCAGTATTAACCCAAAGAGAGATGGGGAGTGGGGGGGTTCTCCGGGGAGGGGAAAGACAGGCAATCTCCCAAGGGTGTCCCTCGTTCAAAGGCACTCAGTGCCAGATTGAGGGCGCAGCACTGTGGGACCCGCGAAGTGCCTATCTCCCCCACTGCCTTTGCTGCCAAACCCAACCCACTCATCACCCACCTGTGGCCTGGGATCCATCGACAGACCCAGGCCTCGGAGAGGATGAGACAGCAGCGAGGAAATGGAGGTTGGAGCAGGGACAGAGGAAAATAGTTCCAGCCTCCGCAGTGATTAATTTGAGGAAATCTCAATGCTGGGTGCTGGATCAGCAATCTCATCAATTAGAGATAGTGGAGGAATTGAGAGGTAGACTGGGGTCATCGAGATAGACTGGGGTAATTGAGATAGACTGGGGTCAGTGAGGTAGACTGGGGTCATCGGGATAGACTGGGGTCATCGAGATAGACTGGGGTCATCGAGATAGACTGGGGTCATCGAGATAGACTGGGGTCAGTGAGATAGACTGGGGTCAGTGAGATAGACTGGGGTCATGGAGATAGACTGGGGTCATCGAGATAGACTGGGGTCATCGGGATAGACTGGGGTCATCGAGATAGACTGGGTTCATCGAGATAGACTGGGGTCAGTGAGATAGACTGGGGTCGGCGAGATAGACTGGGGTCATCGAGATAGACTGGGATCATCGTGATAGACTGGGGTCAGTGAGATAGACTGGGGTCAGTGAGATAGACCGGGGTCATCGAGATAGACTGGGGTCATCGAGATAGACTGGGGTCATCGAGATAGACTGGGGTCAGTGAGATAGACTGGGGTCATCGAGATAGACTGGGGTCATCGAGATAGACTGGGGTCATCGAGATAGACTGGGGTCAGTGAGATAGATTGGGATCAGTGAGATAGACTGGGGTCATCGAGATAGACTGGGGTCATCGAGATAGACTGGGGTCATCGAGATAGATTGGGATCAGTGAGATAGACTGGGGTCAGTGAGATAGACTGGGGTCATCGAGATAGACTGGGGTCATCGAGATAGACTGGGGTCATCAAGATAGACTGGGGTCATCGAGAGAGACTGGGGTCAGTGAGATAGACTGGGATCAGTGAGATAGACTGGGGTCAGTGAGATAGACTGGGATCAGTGAGATAGACTGGAGTCACCGAGATAGACTGGGGTCAGTGAGATAGACTGGGATCAGTGAGATAGACTGGGGTCACTGAGATAGACTGGGGTCAGTGAGATAGACTGGGGTCATCGGGATAGACTGGGGTCATCGAGATAGACTGGGGTCATCGAGATAGACTGGGGTCAACGAGATAGACTGGGGTCAGTGAGATAGACTGGGATCAGTGAGATAGACTGGGGTCAGTGAGATAGACAGCGGTCAGTGAGATCGACTGGGGTCAGTGAGATCGACTGGGGTCAGTGAGAGAGACTGGGGTCAGTGAGATAGACTGGGGTCACAGAGATAGACTGGGGTCACTGAGATAGACTGGGGTCAGTGAGATAGACTGGGGTCACCGAGATGGACTGGGGTCAGTGAGAGAGACTGGGGTAAGTGAGTTAGACTGGGGTCACCGAGAAAGGCTGGGGTCACTGAGATAGACTGGGGTCACCGAGATAGACTGGGGTCAGTGTGATGGACTGGCGTCAGTGAGTTAGACTGGGGTCAGTGAGATAGACTGGGGTCAGTGAGAGAGACTGGGGTCACCGAGATTGACTGGGGTCAGTGAGATGGACTGACGTCAGTGAGTTAGACTGGGGTCAGTGAGATAGACTGGCGTCACTGAGATAGACTGGGGTCACTGATATAGACTGGGGTCAGTGAGATAGACTGGGGTCACCGAGATAGACTGGGGTCAGTGAGATAGACTGGGGTCAGTGAGATAGACTGGGGTCAGTGAGATAGACTGGGGTCACGGAGATAGACTGGGGTCAGTGAGATAGACTGGGGTCACTGAGATAGACTGGGGTCACCGAGATAGACTAGGGACAGTGAGATAGACTGCGGTCAGTGAGATAGACTGGGGTCACCGAGATAGACTGGGGTCAGTGAGATAGACTGGGGTCAGTGAGATAGATTGAGGTCAACGAGATAGACTGGGGTCAGTGAGATAGACTGGGGTCAGTCAGATAGACTGGGGTCAGTGAGATAGACTGGGGTCACTGAGATAGACTGGGGTTAGTGAGATAGACTGGGGTCAGTGAGATAGACTGGGGTCAGTCAGATAGACTGGGGTCAGTGAGATTGACTGGGGTCAATGAGATAGACTGGGGTCAGTGAGATAGACTGGGGTCAGTGAGATAGACTGGGGTCACCGAGATAGACTTGGGTCACTGGGATAGACTGGCGTCAGTGAGATAGACTTGGGTCAGTGAGTTAGACTGGGGTCAGCGAGATAGACTGGGGTCAGCGAGATAGACTGGGGTCAGTGAGATAGACTGGGGTCACGGAGATAGACTGGGGTCAGTGAGATAGACTGGGGTCACTGAGATAGACTGGGGTCACTGAGATAGACTGGGGTCAGTGAGATAGACTGGGCTCACCGAGATAGACTGGGGTCATCGAGATAGACTGGGGTCAGTGAGTTAGACTGGGGTCACCGAGAAAGGCTGGGGTCACTGAGATAGACTGGGGTCACCGGGATAGACTGCGGTCAGTGAGATGGACTGGCGTCAGTGAGTTAGACTGGGGTCAGTGAGATAGACTGGGGTCATTGAGATACACTGGGGTCACCGAGATAGACTGGGGTCAGTGAGATGGACTGGCGTCAGTGAGTTAGACTGGGGTCAGTGAGATAGACTGGGGTCAGTGAGATAGACTGGGGCCACCGAGATAGTCTGGGGTCACTGAGGTAGACTGAGGTCAGTGAGTTCGACTGGGGTCACGGAAATAGACTGGGGTCAGTGAGATAGACTGGGGTCAGTCAGATAGACTGGGGTCACTGATATAGACTGGGGTCAGCGAGATAGACTGGAGTCAGTCAGATAGACTGGGCTCAGTGAGATAGACTGGGGTCACCGAGATAGACTGGGGTCAGTGAGATAGACTGGGGTCAGTGAGATAGACTGTGGTCACTGAGAAAAACTGGGGTCAGTGAGATAGACTGGGGTCAGCGAGATCGACTGGGGTCAGTGAGATAGACTGGGGTCAGTGAGATAGACTGGGGTCAGTGAGATAGATTGAGCTCAGCGAGATCGACAGGGGTCAGTGAGATAGACTGGGGTCAGTGAGATAGACTGGGGTCAGTGAGATAGACTGGGGTCACCGAGATAGACTTGGGTCACTGGGATAGACTCGGGTCAGTGAGATAGACTTGGGTCAGTGAGTTAGACTGGGGTCAGCGAGATAGACTGGGGTCAGCGAGATAGACTGGGGTCAGTGAGTTAGACTGGGGTCAGTGAGATAGACTGGGGTCAGTGAGATAGACTGGGGTCAGTGAGTTAAACTGGGGTCAGTGAGATAGACTGGGGTCACTGAGATAGACTGGGGTTAGTGAGATAGACTGGGGTCAGTGAGATAGACTGGGGTCAGTGAGATAGACTGGGGTCAGTGAGATAGACTGCGGTCAGTGAGATCGACTGGGGTCAGTGAGATCGACTGGGGTCAGTGAGAGAGACTGGGGTCAGTGAGATAGACTGGGGTCACGGAGATAGAATGGGGTCACCGAGATAGACTGGGGTCAGTGAGATAGACTGGGGTCACCCAGATGGACTGGGATCAGTGAGAGAGACTGGGGTCAGTGAGATGGACTGGCGTCAGTGAGTCAGACTGGGGTCAGTGAGATAGACTGGCGTCACTGAGATAGACTGGGGTTAGTGAGATAGACTGGGGTCAGTGAGATAGACTGGGGTCAGTGAGATAGACTGCGGTCAGTGAGATCGACTGGGGTCAGTGAGATAGACTGGGGTCAGTGAGATAGACTGGGGTCACCGAGATAGACTGGGGTCAGTGTGGTGGACTGGTGTCAGTGAGTTAATCTGGGGTCAGTGAGATAGACTGGGGTCAGTGAGAGAGACTGGGGTCACCGAGATTGACTAGGGTCAGTGAGATGGACTGGCGTCAGTGAGTTAGACTGGGGTCAGTGAGATAGACTGGCGTCACTGAGATAGACTGGGGTCACTGAGATAGACTGGGGTCAGTGAGATAGACTGGGGTCAGTGAGATAGACTGGGGTCAGTGATTTAGACTGGGGTCACCGAGAAAGACTGGGGTCAGTGAGATAGTCTGGGGTCACCGAGATAGACTTGGGTCACTGGGATAGACTGGGGTCAGTGAGATAGACTTGAGTCAGTGAGTTAGACTGGGGTCAGTGAGATAGACTGGCGTCACTGAGATAGACTGGGGTCAGCGAGATAGACTGGGGTCAGTGAGATAGACTGGGGTCACGGAGACAGACTGGGGTCAGTGAGATAGACTGGGGTCACTGAGATAGACTGGGGTCACTGAGATAGACTGGGGTCAGTGAGATAGACTGGGGTCACCGAGATAGACTGGGGTCAGTGAGAGAGACTGGGGTCAGTGAGTTAGACTGGGGTCACCGAGAAAGGCTGGGGTCACTGAGATAGACTGGGGTCACCGAGATAGACTGCGGTCAGTGAGATGGACTGGCGTCAGTTAGTTAGACTGGGGTCAGTGAGATAGACTGGGGTCAGTGAGATAGACTGGGGTCACCGAGATAGACTGGGGTCAGTGAGATGGACTGGTGTCAGTGAGTTAGACTGGGGTCAGTGAGATAGACTGGGGTCAGTGAGATAGACTGGGGTCACCGAGATAGTCTGGGGTCACTGAGATAGACTGAGGTCAGTGAGTTCGACTGGGGTCACGGAAATAGACAGGGGTCAGTGAGATAGACTGGGGTCAGTCAGATAGACTGGGGTCACTGAGATAGACTGGGGTCACCGAGATAGACTGGGGTCAGTGAGATAGACTGGGGTCAGTGAGATAGACTGGGGTCACTGAGATAAACTGGGGTCAGCGAGATAGACTGGGATCAGCGAGATAGACTGGGGTCAGTGAGATAGACTGAGGTCAGTGAGATAGACTGGGGTCAGTGAGATAGACTGAGGTCAGCGAGATAGACTGGGGTCAGTGAGATAGACTGGGGTCAGTGAGATAGACTGGGGTCAGTGAGATAGACTGGGGTCACTGAGATAAACTGGGGTCAGTGAAAAAGACTGGGGTCAGCGAGATAGACTGGGGTCAGTGAGATAGACTGGGGTCAGTGAGATAGACTGGGGTCAGCGGGATCGACTGGGGTCAGTGAGATAGACTGGGGTCAGTGAGATAGACTGGGGTCAGTGAGATAGACTGGGGTCACCGAGATAGACTTGGGTCACTGGGATAGACTGGGGTCAGTGAGATAGACTTGGGTCAATGAGTTAGACTGGGGTCAGTGAGATAGACTGGGGTCAGTGAGATAGACTGGGGTCAGTGAGTTAAACTGGGGTCAGTGAGATAGACTGGGGTCACTTAGAGAGACTGGCGTTAGTGAGATAGACTGGGGTCAGTGAGATAGACTGGGGTCAGTGAGATAGACTGCGGTCAGTGAGATCGACTGGGGTCAGTGAGAGAGACTGGGGTCAGTGAGATAGACTGGGGTCACAGAGATAGACTGGGGTCACCGAGATAGACTGGGGTCAGTGAGATAGACTGGGGTCACCGAGATGGACTGGGGTCAGTGAGAGAGACTGGGGTAAGTGAGTTAGACTGGGGTCAGTGAGATCGACTGGGGTCAGTCAGATAGACTGGGGTCAGTGAGATAGACTGGGGTCAGTGAGATAGACTGGGGTCACTGAGATAGACTGGGGTCAGTGAGATAGACTGGGGTCAGTGAGATAGACTGGGGTCACCCAGATAGACTGGGGTCAGTGAGAGATACTGGGGTCAGTGAGTTAGACTGGGGTTACCGAGAAAGGCTGGGGTCACTGAGATAGACTGGGGTCACTGAGATAGACTGGGGTCAGTGAGATGGACTGGCGTCAGTGAGTTAGACTGGGGTCAGTGAGATAGACTGCGGTCAGTGAGATAGACTGGGGACACCGAGATAGACTGGGGTCAGTGAGATGGACTGGCGTCAGTGAGTTAGACTGTGGTCAGTGAGATAGACTGGGGTCAGTGAGATAGACTGGTGTCACCGAGATAGTCTGGGGTCACTGAGATAGACTGAGGTCAGTGAGTTTGACTGGGGTCACGGAAATAGACAGGGGTCAGTGAGATAGACTGGGGTCAGTCAGATAGACTGGGGTCAGCGGGATCGACTGGGGTCGTGAAATTCTGCAAGTCCAGGAGGCAAGCTGTGGGGGTTACTGATAATGTGACATAAATCCAACATCCCGGTTAAGGCCGTCCTCATGTCTGCGGAACTTGGCTATCAGTTCCTGCTCCCCAACAGGAAGAGAACAGTCCTGCCTGGTGATTGTCGAGCGGTGTTCATTCATCCGTTGTCGTAGCGTCTGCATAGTTTCCCCAATGTACCATGCCTCGGGACATCCTTTCCTACAGCGTATCAGGTAGACAACGTTGGCCGAGTTGCAAGAGTAGGTACCGTGTACCTGGTGGATGGTGTTCTCACGTGAGATGATGGCATCCGTGTCGATGATCCGGCATGTCTTGCAGAGGTTGCTGTGGCAGAGTTGTGTGGTGTCGTGGTCACTGTTCTCCTGAAGGCTGGGTAGTTTGCTGCGGACAATGGTCTGTTTGAGGTTGTGCGGTTGTTTGAAGGCAAGAAGTGGGGGTGTGGGGATGGCCTTGGCGAGATGTTCGTCTTCATCAATGACATGTTGAAGGCTCCGGAGGAGATGCCGTAGCTTCTCCGCTCCGGGACGTTGTCTACCTGATAGGCTGCAAGAAAGGATGTCCCGAGGCATGGTACATTGGGGAAACTATGCAGACGCTACGACAACGGATGAATGAACACCGCTCGACAATCACCAGGCAAGACTGTTCTCTTCCTGTGGGGGAGCACTTCAGCAGTCACGGGCATTCAGCCTTGGATCTTCAGGTAAGCGTTCTCCAAGGCGGCCTTCACGACACACGACAGCGCAGAGTCGCTGAGCAGAAACTGATAGCCAAGTTCCACACACATGAGGACGGCCTAAACCGGGATGTTGGATTTATGTCACATTATCAGTAACCCCCACAGCTTGCCTCCTGGACTTGCAGAATCTCACTAGCTGTTCTGTCTGGAGACAATACACATCTCTTTAACCTGTGTTTAATGCTCCCTCCACCCACATTGTCTGTACCTTTAAGACCTGGCTGGCTGTAGAGATTGGCATTCTAATCAGTATTCTGTAATTTGATTTCTGTGTCTGTTTGCACTGTTTGAGAACAGATATCCACTCCATCTGACGAAGGAGCTGTGCTCCGAAAGCTTATGGTATTTGCTACCAAATAAACCTGTTGGACTTTAACCTGGTGTTGTGAGACTTCTTACTGTGCTTACCCCAGTCCAACACCAGCATCTCCACGTCAGTGAGATAGACTGGGGTCAGTGAGATAGACTGGGGTCACGGAGATAGACTGGGGTCAGCGAGATAGACTGGGGTCACCGAGATAGACTGGGGTCAGTGAGATAGACTGGGGTCAGTGAGATAGACTGGGGTCAGCGAGAGAGACTGGGGTCAGTGAGTTAGACTGGGGTCAGTGAGATAGCCTGGGGTCAGTGAGATAGACTGGGGTCAGTGAGATAGACTGGGGTCAGTGAGATAGACTGGGGTCACGGAGATAGACTGGGGTCAGTGAGATAGACTGGGGTCAGTGAGATAGACTGGGGTCACCGAGATAGACTGGGGTCAGTGAGATAGACTGGGGTCAGTGAGATAGACTGGGGTCAGTGAGATAGACTGGGGTCAGCGAGAGAGACTGTGGTCACTGAGATAGACTGGGGTCAGTGAGATAGACTGGGATCACCGAGATAGACTGGGGTCAGTGAGATAGACTGGGGTCACCGAGATACACTGGGGTCAGTGAGATAGACCGAGGACAGTGAGTTAGACTCGGGTCAGTGAGATAGACTGGGGTCAGTGAGATAGACTGGGGTCAGTGAGATAGACTGGGGTCACTGAGATAGACTGGTGTCAGTGAGATAGACTGGGGTCAGTGAGATAGACTGGGGTCAGTGAGATAGACTGGGGTCACGGAGATAGACTGGGGTCACTGAGATAGACTGGGGTCACCGAGATAGACTGGTGTCAGTGAGATAGACTGGGGTCAGTGAGATAGACTGGGGTCAGTGAGATAGACTGGGGTCACTGAGATAGACTGGGGTCAGTGAGATAGACTGGGGTCAGTGAGATAGACTGGGGTCACTGAGATAGACTGGGATCAGTGAGATAGACTGGGGTCACTGAGATAGACTGGGGTCAGTGAGATAGACTGGGGTCACTGGGATAGACTGGGGTCACTGAGATAAACGGGGGTCGGTGAGATAGACTGGGTCAGCGAGATAGACTGGGGTCAGTGAGATAGACTGGGGTCAGTGAGATAGACTGGGGTCAGTGAGATAGACTGAGGTCAGCGAGACAGACTGGGGTCAGTGAGATTGACTGGGGTTACCGAGATAGACTGGGATCAGTGAGATAGACTGGGGTCAGTGAGATAGACTGGGGTCAGTGAGATAGACTGGGGTCAGTGAGATAGACTGAGGTCAGCGAGATCGACTGGGGTCAGCGAGATAGACTGGGGTCAGTGAGGTAGCCTGGGGTCAGTGAGATAGACTGGGGTCACCGAGTTAGACTTGGGTCACTGGGATAGACTGGGGTCAGTGAGATAGACTTGGGTCAGTGAGTTAGACTGGGGTCAGCGAGATAGACTGGGGTCAGCGAGATAGACTGGGGTCAGTGAGTTAGACTGGGGTCAGTGAGATAGACTGGGGTCAGTGAGATAGACTGGGGTCAGTGAGTTAAACTGGGGTCAGTGAGATAGACTGGTGTCACTGAGATAGACTGGGGTTAGTGAGATAGACTGGGGTCAGTGAGATAGACTGCGGTCAGTGAGATCGACTGGGGTCAGTGAGATCGACTGGGGTCAGTGAGAGAGACTGGGGTCAGTGTGATAGACTGGGGTCACTGAGATAGACTGGGGTCACCGAGATAGACTGGGGTCAGTGAGATAGACTGGGGTCACCGAGATGGACTGGGGTCAGTGAGAGAGACTGGGGACAGTGAGTTAGACTGGGGTCACCGAGAAAGGCTGGGGTCACTGAGATAGACTGGGGTCACCGAGATAGACTGGGGTCAGTGTGATGGACTGGCGTCAGTGAGTTAGACTGGGGTCAGTGAGATCGACTGGGGTCAGTGAGATGGACTGGCGTCAGTGAGTTAGACTGGGGTCAGTGAGATAGACTGGGATCACTGAGATAGACTGGGGTCACCAAGATAGTCTGGGGTCACTGAGATAGACTGAGGTCAGTGAGATAGACTGGGGTCAGTGAGATAGACTGGGGTCACGGAGATAGACTGGGGTCACTGAGATAGACTGGGGTCACCGAGATAGACTGGGGTCAGTGAGATAGACTGGGGTCACCGAGATAGACTGGGGTCAGTGAGATAGACTGGGGTCAGTGAGATAGACTGGGGTCACCGAGATAGACTGGGTGCAGTGAGATAGAGTGGGGTCGGTGAGATAGACTGGGGTCACTGAGATAGACTGGTGTCAGTGAGATAGACTGGGGTCAGTGAGATAGACTGGGGTCACTGAGATAGACTGGGGTCAGTGAGATAGACTGGGGTCAGTGAGATAGACTGGGGTCACTGAGATAGACTGGGATCAGTGAGATAGACTGGGGTCAGTGAGATAGACTGGGGTCAGTGAGATAGACTGGGGTCAGTGAGATAGACTGGGGTCAGCGAGATAGACTGGGGTCAGTGAGATAGACTGGGGTCAGCGAGATAGACTGGGGTCAGTGAGATAGACTGGGGTCACTGAGATAGACTGGGGTCAGTGAGATATACTGGGGCCAGTGAGATAGACTGGGGTCAGCGAGATAGACTGGGGGTCAGTGAGATAGGCTGGGGTCAGTGATTTAGACTGGGGTCACAGAGATAGACTGGGGTCAGTGAGATAGACTGGGGTCACTGAGATAGACTTGGGTCACTGGGATAGACTGGGGTCAGTGAGATAGACTTGGGTCAGTGAGTTAGACTGGGGTCAGCGAGATAGACTGGGGTCAGTGAGATAGACTGGGGTCAGTGAGATAGACTGGGGTCAGTGAGTTAGACTGGGGTCAGTGAGATAGACTGGTGTCACTGGGATAGACTGGGGTTAGTGAGATATACTGGGGTCAGTGAGATAGACTGGGGTCAGTGAGATCGACTGGGGTCAGTGAGATCGACTGGGGTCAGTCAGATACACTGGGGTCAGTGAGATAGACTGGGGTCAGTGAGATAGACTGGGGTCACTGAGATAGACTGGGGTCAGTGAGAGAGACTGGGGTCAGTGAGATAGACTGGTGTCACCCAGATAGACTGGGGTCAGTGAGAGATACTGGGGTCAGTGAGTTAGACTGGGGTTACCGAGAAAGGCTGGGGTCACTGAGATAGACTGGGGTCACTGAGATAGACTGGGGTCAGTGAGTTGGACTGGCGTCAGTGAGTTAGACTGGGGTCAGTGAGATAGACTGCGGTCAGTGAGATAGACTGGGGACACCGAGATAGACTGGGGTCAGTGAGATGGACTGGCGTCAGTGAGTTAGACTGTGGTCAGTGAGATAGACTGGGGTCAGTGAGATAGACTGGTGTCACCGAGATAGTCTGGGGTCACTGAGATAGACTGAGGTCAGTGAGTTTGACTGGGGTCACGGAAATAGACAGGGGTCAGTGAGATAGACTGGGGTCAGTCAGATAGACTGGGGTCACTGAGATAGACTGGGGTCAACGAGATAGACTGGTGTCAGTGAGATACACTGGGGTCAGTGAGATAGACTGGGGTCACTGAGATAAACTGGGGTCAGTGAGATAGACTGGGGTCAGCGAGATAGACTGGGGTCAGTGAGATAGACTGGGGTCAGTGAGATAGACTGGGGTCAGTGAGATAGACTGGGATCAGTGAGATAGACTGGGGTCAGTGAGATAGACTGGGGTCAGTGAGATAGACTGGGGTCAGTGAGATAGACTGGGGTCACCGAGATAGACTGGGGTCAGTGAGATAGAATGGGGTCACCGAGATAGACTGGGGTCAGTGAGATAGACTGGGGTCAGTGAGATAGACTGGGGTCAGTGAAATAGACTGGGGTCACCGAGATAGGCTGGGCTCAGTGAGATAGACTGGGGTCAGTGAGATAGACTGGGGTCAGTGAGATAGTAAGAAGTCTCACAACACCAGGTTAAAGTCCAACAGGTTTATTTGGTAGCAAATACCATAAGCTTTCGGAGCACAGCTCCTTCGTCAGATGGAGTGGATATCTGTTCTCAAACCGTGCAAACAGACACAGAAATCAAATTACAGAATACTGATTAGAATGCCAATCTCTACAGCCAGCCAGGTCTTAAATGTACAGACAATGTGGGTGGAGGGAGCATTCAACACAGGTTAAAGAGATGTGTATTGTCTCCAGACAGAACAGCTCGTGAAATTCTGCAAGTCCAGGAGGCAAGCTGTGGGGGTTACTGATAATGTGACATAAATCCAACATCCCGGTTAAGGCCGTCCTCATGTCTGCGGAACTTGGCTATCAGTTCCTGCTCAGCGACTCTGCGCTGTCGTGTGTCGTGAAGGCCGCCTTGGAGAACGCTTACCTGAAGATCCAAGGCTGAATGCCCGTGACTGCTAAAGTGCTCCCCAACAGGAAGAGAACAGTCCTGCCTGGTGATTGTCGAGCGGTGTTCATTCATCCGTTGTCGTAGCATCTGCATAGTTTCCCCAATGTACCATGCCTCGGGACATCCTTTCCTACAGCGTATCAGGTAGACAACGTTGGCCGAGTTGCAAGAGTAGGTACCGTGTACCTGGTGGATGGTGTTCTCACGTGAGATGATGGCATCCGTGTCGATGATCCGGCATGTCTTGCAGAGGTTGCTGTGGCAGAGTTGTGTGGTGTCGTGGTCACTGTTCTCCTGAAGGCTGGGTAGTTTGCTGCGGACAATGGTCTGTTTGAGGTTGTGCGGTTGTTTGAAGGCAAGAAGTGGGGGTGTGGGGATGGCCTTGGCGAGATGTTCGTCTTCATCAATGACATGTTGAAGGCTCCGGAGGAGATGCCGTAGCTTCTCCGCTCCGGGACGTTGTCTACCTGATAGGCTGCAAGAAAGGATGTCCCGAGGCATGGTACATTGGGGAAACTATGCAGACGCTACGACAACGGATGAATGAACACCACTCGACAATCACCAGGCAAGACTGTTCTCTTCCTGTGGGGGAGCACTTCAGCAGTCACGGGCATTCAGCCTTGGATCTTCAGGTAAGCGTTCTCCAAGGCGGCCTTCACGACACACGACAGCGCAGAGTCGCTGAGCAGAAACTGATAGCCAAGTTCCGCACACATGAGGACGGCCTAAACCGGGATGTTGGATTTATGTCACATTATCAGTAACCCCCACAGCTTGCCTCCTGGACTTGCAGAATTTCACGAGCTGTTCTGTCTGGAGACAATACACATCTCTTTAACCTGTGTTGAATGCTCCCTCCACCCACATTGTCTGTACATTTAAGACCTGGCTGGCTGTAGAGATTGGCATTCTAATCAGTATTCTGTAATTTGATTTCTGTGTCTGTTTGCACTGTTTGAGAACAGATATCCACTCCATCTGACGAAGGAGCTGTGCTCCGAAAGCTTATGGTATTTGCTACCAAATAAACCTGTTGGACTTTAACCTGGTGTTGTGAGACTTCTTACTGTGCTTTCCCCAGTCCAACACCAGCATCTCCACGTCAGTGAGATAGACTGGGGTCAGTGAGATAGACTGGGGTCACGGAGATAGACTGGGGTCAGTGAGTTAGACTGGGGTCAGTGAGATAGACTGGGGTCAGTGAGATAGAATGGGGTCAGTGAGATAGACTGGGGTCACGGAGATAGACTGGGGTCAGTGAGATAGACTGGGGTCAGCGAGATAGACTGGGGTCAGTGAGATAGACTGGGGTCATTGAGATAGACTGGGGTCAGCGAGATAGACTGGGGTCAGTGAGATAGACTGGGGTCACGGAGATAGACTGGGGTCAGTGAGATAGACTGGGGTCACGGAGATAGACTGGGGTCAGTGAGATAGACTGGGGTCAGTGAGATAGACTGGGGTCAGCGAGATAGACTGGGGTCACCGAGATAGACTGGGGTCAGTGAGATAGACTGGGGTCAGTGAGATAGACTGGGGTCAGCGAGAGAGACTGGGGTCAGTGAGTTAGACTGGGGTCAGTGAGATAGCCTGGGGTCAGTGAGATAGACTGGGGTCAGTGAGATAGACTCGGGTCAGTGAGATAGACTGGGGTCACGGAGATAGACTGGGGTCAGTGAGTTAAACTGGGGTCAGTGAGATAGACTGGGGTCACCGAGATAGACTGGGGTCAGTGAGATAGACTGGGGTCAGTGAGATAGACTGGGGTCAGTGAGATAGACTGGGGTCAGCGAGAGAGACTGTGGTCACTGAGATAGACTGGGGTCAGTGAGATAGACTGGGATCACCGAGATAGACTGGGGTCAGTGAGATAGTCTGGGGTCACCGAGATACACTGGGGTCAGTGAGATAGACCGAGGACAGTGAGTTAGACTCGGGTCAGTGAGATAGACTTGGGTCAGTGAGATAGACTGGGGTCAGTGAGATAGACTGGGGTCACGGAAATAGACTGGGGTCAGTGAGATAGACTGGGGTCACGGAGATAGACTTGGGTCAGTGAGATAGACTGTGGTCACTGAGATAGACTGGGGTCAGCGAGATAGACTGGGTTCACTGAGATAGACTGGGGTCAGTGAGATAGACTGGGGTCAGCGAGAGAGACTGGGGTCACCTAGATAGACTGGGGTCAGTGAGATAGACTGGGGTCAGTGAGATAGACTGGGGTCAGTGTGAGAGACTGCGGTCACCGAGATGGACTGGTGTCAGTGAGATAGACTGGGGTCAGTGAGATAGACTGGGGTCAGTGAGTTAGACTGGGCTCAGTGAGTTAGACTGGGGTCAGTGAGTTAGACTGGGGTCACCGAGATAGTCTGGGGTCAGTGAGATAGACTGGGGTCACCGAGATAGACTGGGGTCACAGAGATAGACTGGGGTCAGTGAGATAGACTGGGGTCAGTGAGATAGACTGGGGTCAGTGAGTGAGACTGGCGTCAGTGAGATAGACTGGGGTCCGTGAGATAGACTGGGGTCAGTGAGGTAGACTGGGGTCAGTGAGATAGACTGGGGTCACGGAGATAGACTGGGGTCACGGAGATAGACTGGGGTCACGGAGATAGACTGGGGTCAGTGAGATAGACTGGGGTCAGTGAGATAGACTGGGGTCAGTGAGATAGACTGGGGTCACGGAGATAGACTGGGGTCACCGAGATAGACTGGGGTCAGTGAGATAGACTGGGGTCACGGAGATAGACTGGGGTCAGTGAGATAGACTGGGGTCACGGAGATAGACTGGGGTCAGTGAGATAGACTGGGGTCACGGAGATAGACTGGGGTCAGTGAGATAGACTGGGGTCAGTGAGATAGACTGGGGTCAGTGAGATAGACTGGGGTCACGGAGATAGACTGGGGTCACGGAGATAGACTGGGGTCACGGAGATAGACTGGGGTCAGTGAGATAGACTGGGGTCAGTGAGATAGACTGGGGTCAGTGAGATAGACTGGGGTCACGGAGATAGACTGGGGTCACCGAGATAGACTGGGGTCAGTGAGTTAGACTGGGGTCACGGAGATAGACTGGGGTCAGTGAGGTAGACTGGGTTCACTGAGATAGACTGGGGTCAGTGAGATAGACTGGGGTCACCGAGATAGACTGGGGTCACCGAGATAGACTGGGGTCAGTGAGATAGACTGACATTGCTGTGCTTTATTAAGATAACGGAGATAGAGTGAAGTTCCTGAGATAGGCTGTGGTTATGTCGATAGGGGTCACTGAGATAGGCTGTGGTTATGTCGATAGGGGTCACTGAGGTAGACTGTGGTTATGGAGATAGGGGTCACTGAGATAGGCTGTGGTTATGGAGATAGGGGTCACTGAGATAGGCTGTGGTTATGGAGATAGGGGTCACTGAGATAGGCTGTGGTTATGGAGATAGGGGTCACTGAGATAGGCTGTGGTTATGGAGATAGGGGTCACTGAGATAGACTGTGGTTATGTCGATAGGGGTCACTGAGGTAGACTGTGGTTATGGAGATAGGGGTCACTGAGATAGGCTGTGGTTATGGAGATAGGGGTCACTGAGATAGGCTGTGGTTATGGAGATAGGGGTCACTGAGATAGGCTGTGGTTATGGAGATAGGGGTCACTGAGATAGGCTGTGGTTATGGAGATAGGGGTCACTGAGATAGGCTGTGGTTATGGAGATAGGGGTCACTGAGATAGGCTGTGGTTATGGAGATAGGGGTCCCTGAGATTGCGGTTACTGAGATAGACTGAGATCACCGAGTGTCAATAAAGCTTTATCTGATGCTGGAACCTGCACTGTTGTCCTAACAGGGAGTTAACTCGCTTTCTCTCTCCACAGATGCCACCCGATCTGTTGAGAATTTCCAACATTTTCTGTTTTGATTTTGGATAAAGCTTGGTGGAAGTGTTTCCAGTGGAAGGATGGCTTACCGTCCCTGAATCTTGTTCGAGATTAAAATCCAGAATACCCCATCGTTTGCTGCTCAACAAACATATTGAGAAAGCCATCTTTCGCTGTCAAATGTATGCAATGCCCCATGTGCCTCCATATGAGGTCTTTGATCACTTGCATGCTGACGCAATTCTATTTCCCCTGCAGGGTTACACAGCACACTTGGTTGCAATTCTTATCCTGTTGGATCGAGAGACCCTCCAGGCCGGTCTCCATCTGGTGCCAGTGGGCCAGAGGAAGCGAGGCGATACCTGGCGTTTGAGGAATGGGCAGATCAAGGGACCAGAGGAAGCTCTGAGGGCAACAAGAGTTTCATTGCTAAACACATGGAGGGTACATGTAAGGAAGTAAAGCATTCGAGGGCATCCCAGTAAAATTCAGATAGAGGGCTGCTAGAAGGGTGGGAATTTGCTTGGATAAATGTGTGGATTAGTGTCGAAAAGGCCATGAGAAGTTGCCCTTTAGTGTCCACAATTGTGCAGGTTAGGTGGAGTAGCCATGATAGTCCAAGGGATATGGGGATAGGGTGAGGGTATGGGACCTGGGTAAGATTCTCTTTCAGACAGTTGGTGCAGACTCAATGGGCCAAATGGCCTCCTTCTGCACTGTTGGGATTCTAAGGTTTTGTAGGCTCGAGCCTGGATGAGATTAAACTTCATAGAATCATAGAATCCCTCCAGTGCAGAAGGAGGCCATTTGGCCCATCGAGTCTACACTGACAATAATCCCACCCAGGCCCTATCCCCATAACCTCACGTATTTACCCTGCTAACCCCTGCGCTAAGGGGCAATTTAGCACGGCCAATCAACCTAACCCGCACATCTTTGGAGTGTGGGAGGAAACCCACGCAGACACGGGGAGAACTTGCAGACTCCGCACAGACAACCATCCGAGGCCGGAATTGAACCCGGGTCCCTGGCGCTGTGAGGCAGCAGTGCTAACCACTGTGCCACCGTGCCGCTCTTTGTCCACCTTCAATGCTTTCATTCCGCTTTCTCCGGCCCTACATTCTCATCTGGTTTTCCCATCTCGTCACTTCAACAACTTTGCTCCTTCTGCAAGATCCCCAGTGCAGACAGTGAGCCAGCCCTCTTCACAGAGGTGTGGACACCAAGCCAAAGGAAAATGGGGTGAGAGGGGGGGTGGTGACCATAGGTTTGGTCGTAGCGGAGAGAGAGACAGAGAGAGAAAGAGAAGGAACTGGAGCAGTCTGAGGAGGGAATTGGGGTGCGTAGCTGGGTTACTGAGGGCATGGCTGCCAATGCCAATGACACCCACATCCAGGAGTGATAAGCAGGGGGAGGACTCATAGAATCCTACAGTGCAGAAGGAGGCCATTCGGCCCATTGAGTCTACACCGACCACAATCCCACCCAGGCCCTATCCCCAGGCATTTACCCTAGCTAGTCCCCCTGACATGAAGGGGAAATTTAGCATGGCCAATCCACTTAACCCGCACATCTTTGGAGTGTGGGAGGAAACCGGAGCACCCGGAGGAAACCCACGCAGACACGGGGGGAATGTCATAACTCCACACAAACCGTGACCCAAGCCGGGAATCGAACCTGGGTCCCTGGCGCTGTGAGGCAGCAGTGCTAACCACTGTGCCACCGTGCTGCCGGGAGTTGGAGAACTTGACACAGGTCGGGAGTGATGCTCCCAAGAAACCTGCCCCTTATCCGGTCTTGTGGAATCCGTGAACCATGTCTATGTTAATTGTCTTAGGCTGCAGTCCCTAATTTGTTACCTGATAAACCTTTTATGGATGTTTTGTTTGCACTTCAATCCCCACGCTCCTGATCTACGGGCACCCGGTGCAGAGAGGGTGGGGGGAAGGACCTCCTCATGAACCCCGCTTCTGGGCCTGGCCAGACTCGCCATAAACAGATCCAGGCAGCGGGCGACCGAGAGGGGGGCCCGACCCGACTGTCTGTCCCTCTACCGCGGCTACATTCGTGGCTGGGTGTCCCTGGAGAGGGAGCAAGTGGTGTCCGCGGGGGCCATTGAGGCTTTCCATGCTCGTTGGGCACCGCAGGGGCTGGGGTATATTATTGACCCCGTTAATCACATTTATGTTTGATGTTTTAAGTTTCCTTTACACTTTGTTTTTTGTTTTGGAAGGTGCCCCCCCCTCAATACCCACTTTGAGGGGAAGCCCCTTTTACTTTGTCCCTCACTTGGTTTAACTTAGATGATTTTATTTGTCAAACTGATTTGTCGGGAGTGACAGAGCCCAGAGGGATACAAACATCGGGAAAAGGAGGTTTCAAGAATCCGCTCTTCCTTTAACTTCTCTACTTCTTCCCTCCATCTTTCTTTTCTGTTCCAACATGAACTAGCAACGAACCAATCACTTGCACTCATTTCCTTGAACTTCTCAGCACAGTAAGCTGTTTAATTAGAACTCGTTTAGCAAACAGGACTTGTAACTGATCCCATGAATGCAGCAAAACAAGTACAGGCACGGGACTCACTGCACAATCCATGCCTAACTGTTGGACCGAATGCCAACATTCCTGACTTATCTTCCTTCCATTATTTCTTAACAAGCTAATAATGTCGGGATTACTGTGCCGCATGTTAGTGGGTAGTAGGGGGCGGTAATTAAAGCTTGGCTGGGGAAGTGGTGTGGGCACCAGGGAGGGAAGGTGTCAGACTCCTGGGGCATTAGGAACATGGGTGGTACGGTGGCACAGTAGGTTAGCACCGCTGCCTCACAGCGCCAGGGACCCGGGTTCGATTCCAGCCTCGGGTCACTGTCTGTGCGGAGCCCGCACATTCCCTGCGTGGGTTTCCTCCGGATGCTCCGGTTTCCTCCCACAGTCCGAGAGACGTGCTGGTCCGGATGCATCGGCCGTGCTAAATTCTCCCTCAGTGTTACCCGAACAGGCGCCGGAGAGTGGTGACTGGGGGATTTTCACAGTAACTTCATTGCAGTGTGATGCGCGATATAACTCACGAGGCTAGAGGTGCTCGAGGAAATAAAGGCTTTTATTGACTACTACAATAGAGCTACCATATATAATACACGATCCCAGACTAAAGGGTCCCAGACAGAGCAGTGACCTTTATACCTCTCCCAGGAGGCGGAGCCCGACTGGGATGTACCATAAGAACTATATTACAGGTAGAACAGCCCAACCCTAACCCCAACAGTAACATGTAGAAGAGCCCAACCCTAACCCCAACAGTAACATATATACAGACTCATAGTACTGGCCAGACCCTGGCTCAGCACTACCTGGTGGGAACCAACGATGGTTCACCACACAGTGTTAATGTAAGCCTACTTGTGACACTAATAAATATAAAGGGCGGGAGGGACCTGGGGATAAGGACTATTCACTGAGGGTTTATTTAGAGTTGTGGGGGAGGGGTTTAAAAGAAGGGGAGGGGGTGCGTCGGGGGTGCATTAGTTAGGAGATTCAGGTGCACAGAGAGACTAACAGTGGTGGAGATGGGAGGGGTCAGACAGGGAGAAACTGCAAGGCAGATTAGGATTGGTTTGAGGTGGATGTGAAATGTTCAGAGTGTGATGAGTAGAGTTGGTGAACTGCGGCTCAGCCAGTGCAGGGACTCAGATATGTGGCTCAGCCTTCTGGCTAAGATCAAGTGTAGTTTTGGCATCCTGCACTTGGTTGAAGCCAGTGAGGTTACACTGAGGCTTCATTTGAAGCAATGTTTTAAAAACGGCATCTCGGCCTTTTGGCTAAGATGCAAATGGGATCAAGCCTTGGTTGAAGGTACAGTGCCTACTCCAATCAGCTTGGATCATGTAGATCAAGCCCAAGGGAGGAAGCGGCCAGCCTGTCTTGTCGGCTTCGATCGGGAATGTCTCACTTGTTGAGACTTTGAACCGGACTTTGATTGGATTGGATACAAACAAAAACAAAAGTCAGGGACACAACGTCCTCAAGGCCCTGAGGGGAAAGGAGATGGTGGATCCTGCCGGAAGGTTCCCTGATCAGACTGTCAGTGTCATCTGGCAGAATGCCTCATCACCAGAACTTTCAAACAAGCACCAAGACCGAGCTGTTACATTCTTCGTCTATTTTAAGATAATTGAAATCTCCCATTATCGCGGCTCTATAACTCTCACACTTTCCTTTAAATTGTCTTTAAATTTACTCCTTTCCATGGCGTACAGTATCCACCCCAGCACTCTAACATCTCATCCATTGTTCTGTGATTCTCAAGAACGTCATCCCTTGCAACTGCTATCAACGGTATCTTTAATCAATATTACCCTCCTTTCCCTTTTTTTTATCTGCTGTATCTTTGCCAAATGCTTTGTAATCAGGAATATTTATTGCTCATTCCTCCCCTTCTTTGAGTCAGGTCTCATTTTGTTAATGCAAAAATATACCTCATTCGTAAAGTATCTGAAAGTACATTGCAAACATTTCAAAGTGGCCACCACATAAAGTGCGATAATATTCAGGTTTTCTGCACACATCACTCTGAGATACTTCAACACAAAGAAACATTACAGACATTCCAAAATTCGTTGGTCAGATCCTTCCTACAGGCCCGGAGTCTCCCCCCCATCCGCACGCTGCCCTCGAGGGAGGGGAAGAGTCCGTTGTCCACCTCCTTGTGGAATCTGTCTTTGCAAAGAAGGTTCTGGAGCGAGATACAAAGAACAAAGAACAAAGAAAATTACAGCACAGGAACAGGCCCTTCGGCCCTCCAAGGGCGGCACGGTAGCGCAGTGGTTAGCACTGCTGCTTCACAGCTCCAGGGTCCCGGGTTCGATTCCAGGCTCGGGTCACTGTCTGTGTGGAGTTTGCACATTCTCCTCGTGTCTGCGTGGGTTTCCTCCGGGTGCTCCGGTTTCCTCCCACAGTCCAAAGATGTGCGGGTTAGGTTGATTGGCCAGGTTAAAAATTGCCCCTTAGAATCCTAAAATGCGTAGGTTAGAAGGATTAGCGGGTAAATATATGTGGGGGTAGGGCCTGGGTGGGATTGTGGTCGGTGCAGACTCGATGGGCCGAATGGCCTCCTTCTGCACTGTAGGGTTTCTATGAAGCCTGCACCGACCATGCTGCCCCGACTGAACTAAAACCCCCTACCCTTCCGGGGACCATATCCCTCTATTCCCATCCTATTCATGTACTTGTCAAGACACCCCTTAAAAGTCACCACCGTATCCGCTTCCAATACCTCCCCCAGCAACGAGTTCCAGGCACCCACTACTCTCTGTGTAAAAAACCTGCCTCGTACATCTCCTTTAAACCTTGCCCCTCGCACCTTGAACCTATGCCCCCTAGTAATTGACTCTTCCACCCTGGGAAAAAGCTTCTGACTATCCACTCTGTCCATGCCTCTCATAATCTTGTAGACAGATGCAGTGGTATTTGGCGAGGTTGATTCTGACTCTGTGCTCTACGGGCTGTTCCCAGGGACGCACACCCAGACAAACATCAGCTGCTGCTGGAGGGTCATCAACTCGGTGAAAGACGTTCTTTGGATCGCCCGAAACTTGTTGGTCTCCCGGTGGAAAGAATTGTCCTCGATCGAGTGTTGCAGACTGGCACATTCCAAAGCCCAGGACTACGTGCTGAGGGACGCACTCAAGCCTGGGGCAGCCGCCGCAGAGGCGCAATGGGGGAAGGTAGCTGTTTAAGACCTTTCATCATAGTGAACCAAGGGGAGGGGAATTGTATAGAACTGTATAGGGCTGTGTGACTCACATTGACTGTATAGAGTGAATATTACATGCAGCACAATTGTATTGAAGCATCTCCAAGTGCAACTGGCTCAGGTAGAAAACTTAAATACCTTTGCACCATTTGTAAGGATCATTTTGAAATGTCTGTAGTGTTACTTTATATTAAGTATCTCAGAGTGAAGTGTGCAGAAAACCTGAATATTATCGCACTTTATGTGGTGGCCACTTTGAAATGTTTGCAATGTTCTTTCAGATACTTTACGAATGAGGTATATTTTTGCATTAACGAAATGAGACCTGACTTAAAGAAGGGGAGGAATGAGCAATAAATATTCCTGATTACAAAGCATTTGGCAAAGATACAGAAGATAAAAAAAGGGAGAGAAAGGAGGATAATATTGATCAAAGATACCGTTGACAGCAGTTTCAAGGGATGACGTTCTTGAGAATTATGGAAGAATGGATGAGATGTTAGAGTGCTGGGGTGGATACAGTACGTCATGGAAAGGAGTAAATTTAAAGACAATTTAAAGGAAAGTGTGAGAGTTATGGAGCCGCGATAATGGGAGATTTCAATTATCTCCCATTATCTTAAAATATATGGAGATTGTAACAACGTAAAGAACAGAGAAGAGGAGGAATTCCTGGAACAAGTGTGTTGGTCAGTGTGTCTCTAATCCCATGAGGGAGGAAACAGTGTTGGATCTTGTACGTAGGAACATTAAGGATTAGGAGCAGGAGTAGGCAATTCAACCCTTCGAACCCACTCCGCCATTCAATCAGATCGTGGCTGATCTTATCTTGGTCTCAACTCCACTTTCCTGCCTGCTCCCCTCTATCCTGCTTTTCATCAGACACATATCTCTTTCTTTCTTGAATCAGTTGGTTGATTCTGGCTCCACTGCACTGCGGAACAGTGAGTTCCACAGATTCACAACCCTCTTAGAAAATCATAGAATCCATACAGTGCAGAAGGAGGCTATTCAGCCCATCGAGTCTGCAGCGACCACAATCCCACCCGGGCCCTATTCCCGTAACCCCAAATATTTACCCTGATAAATCCCCCTGACACCAGAGTCAATTTATCACGGCCAATCAACCCAGCCCGCACATCTTTGGACTGTGGGAGGAAACCGGAGCACCCGGAGGCAACCCACGCAGACACGGGGAGAACGTGCAAATTCCACACAGACAGTGATCCGAGGCCGGAATCGAACCCGGGTCCCTGGCGCTGTGAGGCAACAGTGCCACCGTGCCGCCCCCGAGAGAAATAGTTTCTCTTCATCTCAGCTTTGAACCTACCTCATAGAATAGAAATAGAAACCATAGAAACCCTACAGTACAGAAAGAGGCCATTCGGCCCATCGAGTCTGCACCGACCACAATCCCACCCAGGCCCTACCCCCATATCCCTACATATTTTACCCACTAATCCCTCTAATCTACGCATCCCAGGACACTAAGGGGCAATTTAGCATGGCCAATCAACCTAACCCGCACATCTTTGGACTGTGGGAGGAAACCGGAGCACCCGGAGGAAACCCACGCAGACACGAGGAGAATGTGCAAACTCCACACAGACAGTGACCCAAGCCAGGAATCAAACCCAGGTCCCTGGAGCTGTGAAGCAGCAGTGCTAACCACTGTGCTACCGTGCCGCCCTCCTCTCGCTCTGTATCAATGACCTCTTGTTCCAGACTGTCCCACAAGGGGGAACATCTGTTCAACATCCACCTCATCAATCCCCTCTAGCATTTTATATACATCGATCAGATCCCCCCCCCCCCCCCCCCCCCCCCCACCACCACCACCACCAGCCCCCCTTATTCTTCTGAACCCCAGCAGGTACAAGCCCAAGCTATCCAAGCGCTCCTCGTACGACAGACCTTTCATCCCCGGAATCAATCTGGTGAACCTCCTCTGAACTGTCTCCAATGCCACCACCTCCTTCCTCAAATAACGAGACCAAAACAGGACACAGTACTCCAAGATAAAAGCAAAATACTGCGGATGCTGAAAACTGAAACAGAAACAGAAAGTCCTGGAAAAGCTCAGCGGGCGGGATTTTCCAGCTGCGCTCGCCCCGAAACCGGAAAATCCCACCCGAGGTCAACAAACCTTTCCACAGTCCGCCCCTCGCCAGCTATGATTCCCATGGTGAGCGGAACGGGAAAATTCACCCCAGCATCTGCGGAGAGAGAATAGAACCAATGTTTCGAGTCTGGATGATCCTTCGTCAGTCGGAAGGTCGCCCTGATTTGAAACGTTGGCGCAGTACTCTAGGTGTGCTCTGACCTTATACAATTGTAGCAACACTGCTTTACTTTTAAAATCTAGTCCTTTTCCAATAAATGCTAAGATTTCCTTGCCTTGTCTTGCCTTTAATCCATCCTTGTTCCGAAAGTTGACCACATTATGAGCAATCTTTCTCCACTGAGTTCTATTCTCTGCTGCTCTCACTGCCTGTCCCGTAGCGAGGCCAGTCCATGTTCTGCTATTATCCATTCACAGCATCTTAGTTCTTCCTTGAGCATGCTTTCCAGGGTCCAAAAGAGAAAATGCTGGAAAATCTCAGCAGGTCTGGCAGCATCTGTAAGGAGAGAAAAGAGCTGATGTTTCGAGTCCAGATGACCCTTTGTCAGAGCTGTTTTCCAGGGTGTTTTGCCAGGGACCCGGGTTCGATTCCTGGCTTGGGTCACTGTCTGAGCGGAGTCTGCACGTTCTCCTCGTGTCTGAGTGGGTTTCCTCCGGCGCTCCAGTTTCCTCCCACAGTCTGAAAGATCACAGAATCACAGAAACCCTACAGTGCAGGAAGAGGCCATTCGGCCCATCGAGTCTGCACCGACCACAATCCCACCCAGGCCCTACCCCCATACCCCTACATATTTTTACCCGCTAATCCCTCTAACCTACAAATCTCAGGACACTAAGGGGCAATTTTAGCATGGCCAATCAACCTAACCCACACATCTTTGGACTGTGGGAGGAAACCGGAGCACCTGGAGGAAACCCACGCAGACATGGGGAGAACGTGCAAACTCCACACAGACAGTGACCCGAGCCGGGAATCGAACCCAGGAGCTGTGAAGCAGCAGTGCTAACCACTGTGCTACCGTGTTCTGGTTAGGTTAATTGGCCATGCTAAATTCTCCCTCAGTGTACCCGAACAGGCGCCGGAGTGTGGCGACTAGGAGATTTTCACAGTAACTTGATTGCAGTGTTAATGTACAGTAAGAAGTCTCACAACACTAGGTTAAAGTCCAACAGATTTATTTGGTATCATAAGCTTCCTTCATCAGGTGAGTGGAGAGTTAGGTTCACAAAGACGGCATACATAGACGGAGACTCAATTGCAAGATAATGGTTGGAATGCGAGTCTTTTCAGGTAACCAGGTCTTTACAGGTACAGACAATGCAAGTGGAGAGTGGGATAATCACAGGTTAAAGAGGTGTCAATTGTCTCAAGCCAGGACAGTTAGTAGGATTTTGCAAGCCCAGGCCAAGTGGTGGGGGTTACAGATAGTGTGACGTGAACCCAAGATCCTGGTTGAGGCCGTCCTCATGTGTGTGGAACTTGGCTATCAATTTCTGCTCGGCAATTCTGCGTTGTTGTGCATCCACTCGCATTGTCTGTACCTGTAAAGACTTGATTACCTGTAAAGCCTCGTATTCCAACCATTATCTTGCATTTGAGTCTCTGTCTATATGTGTGAACCCACCTCTCCACTCACCTGAAGAAGGAGCAACGCTCCAAAAGCTCGTGATATCAAATAAACCTGTTGGACATTAACCAAGTGTTGTGAAACTTCTTACTGTGCCCACCCCAGTCCAACGCCGGCACCTCCACATCAGGGTTAATGTAAGTCTACTTGTGACACTAATAAATAAACTTTAAACTTTACTTTAGCGTTACCTCTTTTTCCAAACACTGCCCTCCTGTTCGCATAGCATGTCCAAAATATGTGAGCTTCCTTGACATATCGCTGCCTCAGACAAGTTCCTCCCTCCACCAGCTTTCTCGAGCACCAACTCGATTTTCTGCTTGGATGCCCACGACACACGTAACATCCGTATGCGTCCTTTCATCTCAAATACTCTTCTTCAAACCTTGTCACTCTTCTTGATGGTCCAGCTTTCTCAGGCGTACATCATCACTGACCACACAATGGCTTTTGGAAGACACACTTTCATTATGAAGCATCGAATCCCTACAGTGCAGAAGGTGGCGATTCAGCTCATTGAGCCTACACCGATACAATCCCACCCAGGCCCTATCCCCGTAACCCCACTTATTTACCCTGCTAATCCCCCTGACACTGAGGGCAATTTTTTGTTAGCATGACCAATCAATCTAATCTTTTTTTTTATTCATTCATTTGTGGGACATAGGCATTGCTGGTTAGGCCAGCATTTATTGCCCATCCCTAGTCGCCCTTGAACTAAATAACTTGCTTGGCCATTTCAGAGAGCAGTCAAGAGTGAACCACATTGCTGTGGCTCTGGAGTCACATGTAGGCCAGACCAGGTAAGGACGGCAGATTTCCTTCCCTAAAGGACGTTAGTGAATCAGATGGGTTTTTTCCGACAATCGACAATGGTTTCATGGTCATCAGTAGATTCTTAATTCCAGATATTTTTTATTGAATTCAAATTCCACCATCTGCCGTGGCGGGATTCAAACCCGGGTCCCCAGAACATTAGCTGAGTTTCTGGATTAATAGTCTAACGAAAATACCACAAAACCATCGCCCTGCCCAAATCTGGGAGGAAACTGGAGCACCCGGAGGAAACCCACGCAGACACTGGGAGAATGTGCAAACTCCACACGGTGACCCAAGCTGGGAATTGAACCCAGGTCCCTGGCATTGTGATGCAGCAATGCTATGTCACCACGCTGCCCTTACAACCATGACCCATGATAAGTTGCTAGACTCTGCATCTTCCACAATGAGTGTCCCAAGGTAGTGGGATCTAGTTCTGGGGAATGAAGTGGGGACAAGTGTCCAACCCTCATGGTG